>NW_024721998.1:0-12772 GCF_018991925.1 Homarus americanus | reverse complement strand
TTTTTTTACCTCATTTGGCTTTCTATTTACCAGTAAATGGGAACCTAGATGTTAATCGATTTGCGGATCTTATTCTGGAATAATGGTTAGCCAGTGCAGTTGCCGAGTTGTCCGGTCTTCTCGGACTATTCATTGAAACTGGGTCATACAACTCGTTAACTTAGGGTGTGGTTGTGGTGTTGGCGACAGATTCTAACACCTTAAACAAATTCACGCCGAGGTTGCTCGAGAGCCGGCCATCCTCGTACACAAAGGGCAACCATTATTGTTACGTGTGTAATATTACCATCACTACCACAACCAGCATTATCACTACTATTGTCATCTTCTCAACTATCATTATTCCTTCCCTCTTCCTCCTCCTGCCTCCATATTTTAATAAGTATCGTCTCAATTAGTATTATTATCATTATTTTTATTATTATTATTATTATTATTATTATTATTATTATTATTATTATTATTATTATTAACACTACAACATGTGGCTGCAACAACAGTAGAAATTAGAAATAAGATAAAAAGTTGTATTAAATTAACAATTAAAACACAAACAAGAACCACAGGTACAAGTCGATCAGTTTTTTATCATGAGAGAGAGAGAGAGTCCCTGGCTCACTGTTACGTTATGACAAAGTTGTTGGTAAATATATGGTATGGAAATTGTGTTGATACTCTCTCTCTCACACACACACCAACCACAAACAAACAACACATCACAAACAAACAAGCAAGCAACAACACAACACAAACAATAATGACACCACAAAAAACATCATTCTAAAAAACAAACAATAAAACAAACAAACATACCAACAAACAATAAAACACACATACCTACAAACAATAAAACGAACAAACATACCAACAAACAATAAAACGAACAAACGAAGAATAAAACAAAACAAAAAAACAATAAAACATACAAACAAACAATAAAACAAACAAACATACATAAAAATCAAACAAACATAAAAACAATAACAAAAACAGACCCTCTTCAACAAACCACCACCACCAAGGACTTCACTAACCTACCACCTCCACCACCACCTCCTACAACACTATTTATAATCCCAAAACTTCCCAAAGGTCAATCCTGCCTCGGTGACCTTTGGGGGTTAACACTGCCTACTGGTCTAGATCTAGCGAGAAAACTGCCCCCACCCAAAGGTCACTTGTTGGGTGTCACAAAGCGCCTGCTGGGTGATTTAGGTGAGTCTTCCCCCGCCCTCCCCCCTCCCCCCTCTCCAACCCAGGGTCACAGTGTGTAAGGTTAAGGCGTTTGAATTTTAATTTAGTTGATGATGATATAATGCAGAGGAGGAGGAGGAGGAGGAGGAGGAGGAGGAGGAGGAGAACAAGAACAAGAAGAACAAGAACAAGAACAAGAAGGCTAGATTACGTTAGGTTACGTTAGGTTAGGTTAGGCAAGATTAGGTTAAGTTAGGTTAAGTCTGGTCAGGTTACATTATGCATGAAGGTATTCATTTATATGTATATTTATGATCTACAGGATCGTTTATGGCCAGTCAAAGGCTTCTAGAAAAGATAAATACATAGAAGTTATCACTAATGGCCAATTATCCCTATTTAGTGTAACATACAGTATATATTAGGTGGAGTTCCGCTTTTATTTGTTTGTTTTCGTATTATTTAAGTCATTTATTTGTTAAAATTTAGCTTTGAATAAGTAAATAATAAACAAAGCAAAACATTGAAAAACTCACAAGTGAATTTGTAACATATAATCAAGTCGAGATAATATTACCAATACCACGTGCTGGTCAAGCTCCGAAAGAGTTGTCCGGGGGTCTAGCTAACCTCTGGTCGGAGCTTGACTAGCACGAAAAAAAAAAAAAAAAAATTTTTTACTAAACGTGATTTTGGCAACCTGTGGTGTAATAGTCAACATGCTCGCCTTGCAAGAGAGTGGACACCTATTCGATTCCCGGATAGAGTGAAACTATGAGCATTTTTTTTTACCTCATTTGGCTTTCTATTTACCAGTAAATGGGAACGTAGATTTTAATTGATTTGCGGATCTTATTCTGGAATAATGGTTAGCCAGTGCAGTTGCCGAGTTGTCAGGTCTTCTCGGACTATTCATTGAAACTGTGTCATACAAATCGTTAACTTAGGGTGTGGTTGTGGTGTTGGCGACAGATTCTAACACCTTAAACAAATTCACGCCTAGGTTGCTCTAGAGCCGGCCATCCTCGTACACGAAGGGCAACCATTATTGTTACGTGTGTAATATTACCATCACTACCACAACCAGCATTATCACTACCATTGTCATCTTCTCAACTATCATCATTCCTTCCCTCTTCCTCCTCCTGCCTCCATAATTTAATAATTATCGTCTCAATTATTATTATTATCATTATTTTTATTATTATTATTATTATTATTATTATTATTATTATTATTATTATTATTATTATTATTATTATTAACAATACAACATGTGGCTGCAACAACAGTAGAAATTAGAAATAAGATAAAAAGTTGTATTAAATTAACAATTAAAACACAAACAAGAACCACAGGTACAAGTCGATCAGTTTTTTATCATGAGAGAGAGAGAGAGAAAGAGAGAGAGAGAGAGAGTCCCTGGCTCACTGTTACGTTATGACAAAGTTGTTGGCAAATATATGGTATGGAAATTGTGTTGATACTCTCTCTCGCTCTCTCTCTCTCTCGCTCTCTCTCTCTCTGTGTCTCTCTCTCTCTCTGTGTCTCTCTCTCTCTCACACACACACCAACCACAAACAAACAACACATCACAAACAAACAAGCAAGCAACAACACAACACAAACAATAATGACACCACAAAAAACATCATTCTAAAAAACAAACAATAAAACAAACAAACATACCAACAAACAATAAAACAAACAAACAATCAAACAAACAATAAAACGAACAAACGAAGAATAAAAAAAACCAAAAACAATAAAACAAACAAACAAACAGTAAAACAAACAAACATACATAAAAACAATCAAACAAACATAAAAACAATAAAAAAAACAGACCCTCTTCAACAAACCACCACCACCAAGGACTTCACTAACCTACCACCTCCACCACCACCTCCTACAACACTATTTATAATCCCAAAACTTCCCAAAGGTCACTCCTGCCTCGGTGACCTTTGGGGGTTAACACTGCCCACTGGTCTAGATCTGGCGAGAAAACTGCCCCCACCCAAAGGTCACTTGTTGGGTGTCACAAAACGCCTGCTGGGTGATTTAGGTGAGTCTTCCCCCGCCCTCCCCCCTCTCCAACCCAGGGTCACAGTGTGTAAGGTTAAGGCGTTTGAATTTTAATTAAGTTGATGATGGTGGTACAACAACAACGACGACGACGACGACGACGACGACGACGACAACAAGAAGAACAAGAACAAGAACAAGAAGGCTAGATTACGTTAGGTTACGTTAGGTTAGGTTAGGCTAGATTAGGTTAAGTTAGGTTAGGTCTGGTCAGGTTACATTATGCATGAAGGTATTCATTTATATGTATACTTATGATCTACAGGATCGTTTATGGCCAGTCAAAGGCTTCTAAATAGATAAATACATAGAAGTTATCACTAATGGCCAATTATCCCTATTTAGTGTAACATACAGTATATATTAGGTGGAGTTCCGCTTTTATTTGTTTGTTTTCGTATTATTTAAGTCATTTATTTGTTAACATTTAGCTTAGAATAAGTAAATAATATACAAAACCAAACACTGAAAAACTCACAAGTGAATTTGTAACATATAATCAAGTCCAGATAATAATACCAATACCAATACCACGTGCTGGTCAAGCTCCGAAAGAGTTGTCCGGGGGCCTAGCTAACCTCTGGTCGGGGCTTGACCAGCACGAAAAAAAAAAAAAAAAATTTATTAAACGTGATTTTGGCAACCTGTGGTGTAATAGTCAGCATACTCGCCTTGCAAGAGAGTGGACCCCTGTTCGATTCCCGGACGGAGAGAAACTATGAGCATTTTTTTTTACGACATTTGGCTTTCTATTTACCAGTAAATGGGAACCTAGATGTTAATCGATTTGCGGATCTTATTCTGGAATAATGGTTAGCCAGTGCAGTTGCCGAGTTGTCCGGTCTTCTCGGACTATTCATTGAAACTGGGTCATACAACTCGTTAACTTAGGGTGTGGTTGTGGTGTTGGCGACAGATTCTAACACCTTTAACAAATTCACGCCTCGGTTGCTCTAGAGCCGGCCATCCTCGTACACGAAGGGCAACCATTATTGTTACGTGTATAATATTACCATCACTACCACAACCAGCATTATCACTACTATTGTCATCTTCTCAACTATCATCATTCCTTCCCTCTTCCTCCTCCTGCCTCTATATTTTAATAATTATCGTCTCAATTATTATTATTATCATCATTATTTTTATTATTATTATTACCGTATTATTATTATTATTATTATTATTATTATTATTATTATTATTATTATTATTATTATTATTAACAATACAACATGTGGCTGGAACAACAGTAGAAATTAGAAATAAGATAAAAAGTTGTATTTAATTAACAATTAAAACACAAACAAGAACCACAGGTACAAGTCGATCAGTTTTTTATCATGAGAGAGAGAGAGAGAGACCCACCGTTAATAAAGGAACCTTGAGCATCACTCCTATACATTACTGACGAAGAAAAGTAATAATAACTTTTAGAAAATTCAGAGACCCGCAGACCCACGAACACACAAGACCCGAGCCATTTATCACCACACACTGAAGGACCATGACATACCAACCTGGGGGGTCTTGTGTCTGTCTGTCTATTTGATATATTCATCTGTCTAAGTGTATGTCCATTTCATTATATATTTATTCGTGTATTTATCTCTGTCTGTCTGCCTGTTTGGTCGTTTATCAAAATTATCAAACAGCAGGTGGAGTGGGGAGGGAGGGAGGGGGGGAGGGGGATGATTCGCAGTTTCGCCACCTAGTCCATTAAGTTAACCTAACATTAAACTAATGTAACCTAACATAACGCAAACCTAACTTAACCTAACCTAACCTAACCTAACCAAACCCAACATTAACCTGCCCTATCTTTATAACACTTATCCTAACATTAACCGGATATCATAAAGTTAAGGAGCCATCCCTTGTTTCAACCTAACCAAACCTAACCTAATTAAAACCTAATCTAACCCAATTTAATCCAATTTAACCTAACGTAACCTAACCTAACTCAATCTAACTTAAACTAGCCTAACCCCCCGTTTAGAGTTAAGGTACTTAATCACCAAGCGAAATATGCGGGGACTCCTAGTCTTCAAGAGATCCCTAACACAACCTAACATCATCATCATCTACTTAATTAATAAAACCTAACTTAACCTAAACTAACCTAACCCTCGGAAGGAGTTAGAAAGGGCTGCGTGCTATCTCCAGGACTGCATAATCACCGATCAAAAATATATAATGCGAAAAGTTATAAGAAACGATGAAGGACTAAAAGTTAATGGTAACGTAGTATCAAATATTCGATATGCAGATGATACTGGTCTGAACTCGGGATAGTGAAGAGACGGTATTAAACTATGATGAACAAGACTAGTGACCAAGACGGTGAATAATGTGGCCTATGGTTAATGCTGTATATAAAGACGGGAATAATGGTTATTTCTAATGTCAAACCAAATCCTAAAAGATGATGACAGGGAACTTAACCCAGCTGTTATAACCTTTAACGATGGTTTAAGCTATAAATCTTTAAGGACGTTGGTTTAAACAATAACATTCGAAGGACGATAATTAAAGCTAAAAATCCTCAAGAGGTTAGTTATTGCATCATCCTGAATGGTGGAAACTATTGTGTATTTTGTAAGTAAACATTATGTGTGATGGTCGACCTACGTGCCCCGCCAGCAGGGAAGACAGCAGTAATGTCCGACACAGTGGTAGGTAAGAAACATTGTCTTGGGTCGTAAGGTAAGGGCGACGACACCTGCCACAAGTCACACGCCCATCCGAGGACAGGATGAAATGTGTGTGTCCGGAGAATGGTGGGCGGGGCGCACAGACACGTGTAAGGAGCTTGTAAATGGATCTTTGGCTACGTGTGTGGTGGCCGCCGTGGACACGGGGAAGGGGAGGGAGTGTGGAGACCAGCCGACCTTCACTAATTACGTGAAGAATATATGTGAGAGTCTATCGACGTAGTAATAGTCTGTCGGTGGAGTAAGTAAGTACCACCACCACCTGCTACTGCTGCTGCTGCTGCTGCTGCTGGGGCTGCTGTTGTTGCTGCTACTGCTGCTGCTGCACCTACAGGATCAACTCCCCCACAGTCCACCACCGCCACCTGCTGCTGCTACTGTTATTGTTGTTGTTGCTGCTGCTGCTGCTACTTTACCTACAGGATCAACTCCCCCACAGTCCTCCACCGCCACCTGCTGCTACTGCTGCTGCACCTACAGGATCAACTACCCCAAAGTACACTACCACCACCTGCTGCTGCTGCTGTTCTTGTTGTTGTTGTTGTTGCTGCTGCTGCTGTACCTACAGGATGAACTCCCCCAGAGTACACTACCACCACCACCAGCTGCTGCTGCTGCAGCTGCTGCACCTACAGGATCAACTCCCCCACAGTCAACCATCACCACCTGCTGCTGCTGCACCTACAGGATCAACTCCCCCACAGTCCACTACCACCACCTGATGCTAATGTTGCAGCTACAGGATCAACTCCCCACAGGCCACCACCACCACCTGCTGCTGCACCTACAGGATCAACTCCCCCACAGGCCGCCGCCACCACTACCTGCTGCTGATGCTGCTGCTGCTGTTGTAGTTGTTGCTGCTGCTGCACCTACAGGATCAACTCCCCCAAAGTCCTCTACCACCACCTGCTGCTGCTGCTGTTGCACCTACAGGATCAACTCCCCCACAGTCAACCACCACCATCTGTTGCTAATGTTGCAGCTACAGGATCAACTCCCCCACAGGCCACCACCACCACCTGCTGCACCTACAGGATCAACTCCCCCACAGGCCGCCGCCACCACCTGCTACTGCTGCTGCTGCCCTACAGGATCACCACACAGTCAACCACCACCACCTGTTCCTAATGTTGCAGCTACAGGATCAGCTCCCCCCACAGGCCACACCACCACCTGCTGCTGCACCTACAGGATCACTCCCCCACAGGCCGCCGCCACCACTACCTGCTGCTGCTGCTGCTGGTACTGCTGCTGCTGTTGTAGTTGTTGCTGCTGCTGCACCTACAGGATCAACTCCCCCAAAGTCCTCTACCACCACCTGCTGCTGCTGCTGCTGCACCTACAAGATCAACTCCCCCACAGTCCACTACCATCACCTGCTGCTGCTGCATCTACAGGATCAACTCCCCCACAGTCCACCACCACCACCTGCTGTTGCTGCTGCACCTACAGGATCACCTCCCCACAGTCCACTACCACCATCACCTGTTGCTGCTGCTGTTGTTGCTGCTGCACCTAAGGAATCAACTCCTCCACAGTCCACCACCAATCTGCAGCTGCACCTATAGGATCAACGACCCCACAGTCCACCACCACCTGCTGCTGCACCTACATGATCACCTCCCCCACAGTCCACCACCACCAACTGCTGCTGCCACTGCACCTACAAGATCACCTCCCCCACAGTCCACCACCGCCTGCTGCTGCTGCTGCACCTACAGGATCAACTCCCCCAGTCCACCACCACGAACCTGCTGTTGCTGCTGCGCCGACAGGATCATCTCCCCCACAGTCCACCACTACCTGCTGTTGCTGCTACACCTAGAGGATCACCTCCCCCACAATCCACCACCACCTGCTGCTGCTGCACCTACAGGATCAACTCCCCAACAGTATACCACCACCACCTGCAGATGCTGCTGCACCTACAGGATCAACTCCCCCACAGTCCACCACCACCACCTGCAGATGCTGCTGCACCTACAGGATCAACTCCCCCACAGTCCACTACCACCACCTGCTGCTGCTGCTGCTGCTGCTGCACCTACAGGATCAACTCCCCCACAGTCAACCACCACCACCTGTTGCTAATGCTGCAGCTACAGGATCAACTCCCCCCACAGGCCACCACCACCACCTGATGCTGCACCTACAGGATCAACTCCCCCACAGGCCGCCGACACCACCACAAGGTGCTGCTACTGCTGCTGCTGCTGTTGTTGTTGTTGCTGCTGCTGCACCTACAGGATCAACTCCCCCACAGTCCACTACCATCACCTGCTGCTGCTGCATCTACAGGATCAACTCCCCCACAGTCCACCACCACCACCTGTAGCTGGGGCTGCTGTTGTTGCTGCTACTACTGCTGCTGCACCTACAGGATCAAGTCCCCCACAGACCACCACCACCACCTGCTGCTGCTGACTCCAGCAGGATCAACTCCCCCCACAGTCCACCACCACTACTCTGCTGCTGGGGCTGTTGATGCTGCTGCTGCACCTAAGAATCAACTCCCCAACAGTCCACTACCACCACCTGCCAATGCTGCAGCCACAGGATCAACTCCCAAAGTTCACCACCACCACCTGTTGCTGCACCTACAGCATCAACTCCCCCCACAGTCCACCACCACCTGCTGCTGCTGCCGCTGCACCCACAGAACCAACTCCCCCAACAGTCCACTACCATCAGCTGCTGCTGCTGCATCTACAGGATCAAGTCCCCCACAGACCACCTCCTCACCACCTGCTGCTGTTGTTGCTGCTGCTGCTGCTGCATCTACAGGATCAAGTCCCCCACAGACCACCACCACCACCTGCTGCTGCTGCTACTTTACCTACAGGATCAACTCACCCACAGTCCACTACCACCACCTGCTGCTGCTGCACCTACAGGATCAACTCCCACACAGTTCACTATCACCACCTGCTGCTGCTGCACCTACAGGATCAACTCCCCCACAGTCCACTACCACCACCTGCTGCTGCTGCTGTTGCTGCTAATGCTGCTGTTGCACCTACAGCATCAACTCTCCCACAGTCAACCAACACCACCTGTTGCTAATGCTGCAGCTACAGGATCAACTCCCCCACAGTCCACCACCACCACCTGCTGCTGCTGCTGCTCACGCTGCTGCTGCTCCCACAGGATCAACTCCCCACAGTCCGGCCACACCACCTGCTGCAACTTCCACAGGATCAACATCCCCCACAGTTCACCACCACCACCTTCTGCTGCTGCACCTACAGGATCAACTCCCTCATAGTCCACCACCACCACCTGCTGATGCTGCTGCACCTACAGGATGAACTTCCCCACAGTCCACCACCACCACCTGCTGTTGCTGCTGCACCTACAGGATCACCTCCCCCACAGTCCACCAAAACCAACTGCTGCTGCCACTGTGCCTACAGGATCACCTCCCTCACCAGTCCACCACCACCACCTGCTGCTGCTGCTTCTGGGGCTGTTGTTGTTGCTGCTGCTGCTGCTACTTTACCTACAGGATCAACTCCCCCACAGTCCACCGCCACCTGATGCTGCTACTGCTGCTGCACCTACAGGATCAACTCAACCAAAGGACACTACCACCACCTGCTGCTGGTGTTGTTGTTGTTGTTGTTGTTGTTGTTGTTGTTGCAGCTGCACCTACAGGATGAACTCCCCCACAGTCCACTACCACCACCTGCTGCTGCTGTTGCTGCAGCTGCTGCACCTATAGGATCAACTCCCCCACAGTCCACCACCCCCACCTGCTGCTGCTGCTCCTACAGGATCAACTCCCCCACAGTCCACCACCACCACCTGCTGCACCCAGGATCAGCTCCCACAGTCACCACCACCACCTTCTGCTGCTGCACCTATAGGATCAACTACCCCACAGTCCACCACCACCACCTTCTGCTGCTGCACTTACAGGGTCACCTCCCCCATAGTCCACCACCACCACCTGCTGTTGCTGCTTTACCTACAGGATCAACTCCCCCATAGTCCACCATCACCACCTGCTGCTGCTGCTGCACCTACAGGATCACCTCCCCCACAGTCCAATACCACCATCACCTGTTGCTGCTGCTGTTGTTGCTGCTACACCTAGAGGATCACCTCCCCTACAATCCACCACCACCTGCTGCACCTACAGGATCAACTCCCCAACAGTATACCACCACCACCTGCAGCTGTTGCTGCACTTACAGGATCAACTCCCCCACAGTCCACTACCACCACCTGCTGCTGCTGCTTATGTTGTTGCTGTTGCTGCACCTACAGGATCAATTCCCCCACAGCCCACTACCACCACCTGCTGCTGCTGCTGCTGCTGCTGCTGCTGCTGCTGTTGTTGCTGCTGCTGCTGCTGCTGCTGCTGTTGCTTGCCAAGCTTATAAAGAGTTGTTGTTGCTGCACCTACAGGATCAACTCCCCCCACAGTCCACCACTCACTACCTGCTGCTGTTGCTGTTGGGACTGCTGTTGTTATGTTACTGCTGGTGCTGCACTCACAGGATCAACTCCATTAGACCACCACCACTACCTGCTGCTACTGTTATTGTTGTTGTTTGCTGCTACTTTACCTACAGGATCAACTCCCCCACAGTCCACCGCCACCTGATGCTGCTGCTGCTCCTACAGGATCAACTCCCCCACAGTCCACTACCACTACCTGCTGCTGCTGTTGCTGCAGCTGCTGCACCTATAGGATCAACTCCCCCACAGTCCACTACCACCACCTGCTGCTGCTGTTGCTGCAGCTGCTGCACCTACAGGATCAACTCCCTCACAGTCCACCACCACCACCTGCTGCACCTACAGGATCAGCTCCCCCACAGTCACCACCACCACCTTCTGCTGTTGCACTTACAGGATCACCTCCCCCATAGTCCACAACCACCACCTGCTGTTGCTGATGCACCTACAGGATCAACTCCCCCACAGTCCACTACCACCATCACCTGTTGCTGCTGCTGTTGTTGCTGCTGCACCTAAGGAATCAACTCCCCCACAGTCCACCACCACTCTGCAGCTGCACCTACAGGATCAACTACCCCACAGTCCACCACCCCCTGCTGCTCTTGCTGTTGCACTTCTACAGGATCACCTCCAGGTCCACAACCACCACCTGCTTTGCTAATGCACCTACAGGATCAACTCCCCCACAGTCCACTACCACCATCACCTGTTGCTGCTGCTGTTTTTGCTGCTGCACCTAAGGAATCAACTCCCCCACAGTCCACCACCACTCTGCAGCTGCACCTACAGGATCAACTACCCCACAGTCCACCACCACCTGCTGCTGCTCCTACAGGATAACCTCCCCACAGTCCATCACCACCACCTGCTGCTGCCACTGCACCTACAGGATCACCTCCCCCACAGTCCACCACCACCTGCTGCTGCTGCTGCACCTACAAGATCAACTCCCCCACAGTCCACCACCACCATCCTGCTGTTGCTGCTGCACCTACAGGATCATCTCCCCCACAGTCCACCACCACCTGCTGCTGCTGCACCTACAGGATCAACTTCCCTACGGTCCACCACCTGCTGCTGCTGCTGCTGCATCTACAGGATCAACTCCCCCACAGTCCACCAACACTACCTGCTGCTGCTGCTGCACCTACAGGATCAACTCCCCCACAGTCCACCACCACCACCTGCTGCTGCTGCTGCACCTACAGGATCAACTCCCCCACAGTCCACCACCACCACCTGCTGCACCTACAGGATCAACTCGCCCACAGTCCATCACCACCACCACCTGCTGCTGCTGCATCTACAGGATCAACTCCCCCACAGTCCACCACCACCACCTGCTGCACCTACAGGATCAACTCCCCCACAGTCCATCACCACCACCTGCTGCTGCTGCTGCATCTACAGGATCAACTCCCCCACAGGCAGTTGGGATGATAATAGACAGGACGGACAGACTTGAGACAGATTAGAAGGCATTTATAAACAAGTATAACACCAAATTGACCATAGCTGCGTCAGTGACGGTTGCTGGTCTTACATCCACCAGCGTAAATAATAATATGCATTAAAAAGTAACACCCTCGCGCGGAAAGAACATCGATGGTCGGTCAGTCGTGTGAGATGGGCCTAAAACTGACTAACGCACATGACGACTATGATGACTTAACACAGGTGATGACTTAGCGGATGGTGACTAATCTAACCAGAATCAAGGTCACTTCTCTTCATAATATAATTTATCTCGGAATGATCATCGGTGATTCATAATAATTTTTTTTTATGATTTTACCCTCTCCTTATGGCGAATATTTCTTTAACTAATTATTCTAACTTTTATTCTATTCCTTCCTATAGTATACTAGAGACTTACAGTACCTAATAACCAGGACCATGATTATAACAACCACGACCATGATTATAACAACCACGACCATGACTATAACAACCACGACCATGATTATAACAACCACGACCATGACTATAACAACCACGAACCATGATTATGACAACCACGACCATAATTATAACAACCACGAATATGATTATAACAACGACCATGATTATAACAACCATGACCATGATTACAACAACCACGACTATGATTATAACAACCACGACTATGATTATAACAACGACCATGATTATAACAACCATGACCATGATTACAACAACCACGACCATGACTATAACAACCACGAACCATGATTATGACAACCACGACCATAATTATAACAACCACGAATATGATTATAACAACGACCATGATTATAACAACCATGACCATGATTATAACAACCACG
>NW_024721997.1:0-12789 GCF_018991925.1 Homarus americanus | reverse complement strand
ACAGCAGCTGAAGATGAGCCAAGTCCGACGCGAAAACAACTTCAAAGGGAAGGAAGGATTTATCTCCTTCTTCTCCCAGAATGTTACTTTTACTCATGATAAATCAGACATAATAATAAAAGATGATTTGTTACGAAAATATAAAAAGTACTGTCTTCACCACGACCTCGTCCAGGCATCTACAATAAATATTGGACGGTATCTAGGAGTGTTGGGAGTGAGACCCTCCGTCCGAATCGGGGGATCAAAAGGTATAAGTCAAAAATATTGTTACCCAGGAATAACTTTCTAACCTCTTACCGAGGGGGTCACCCGGTCCTCGTCCTCCGCCGGCAAAGTGCAAGATTACAAAATTAAATTGAAAAAAAGAACCAGAAGATCTGTTGAAGCGAATGAGCACTCATTCGACCATTATGCCACACCTGACCAGGCCACGCCAGACCAGTTCCAGAGTGACATTGATAACATGATGACGGATTACTTTATCGAAATTATAAATGATATACTCCATCAACAGTGAATCTGATTAATCTTCAGCTGCAACTGCAATGTTTAATGCATTTATTTTAAGCAATAAAAGTTATTCATTAATATTTACTTTAATTTCCCTTGACTAAAATACTGTGTCACGATTATCAGTGATTTTTTCCTTCAAATTAACTCACAAGTAGATATAATTTATTAAAAAAAACTGTTCAACACTTACAGTATAAACAAGATAAAAAGAGACACACAGAAAGTTAGATAAACAAAATTCTGAACGTTACTGCGATCCAGCGAGGTTCATTTGTTTTCTACACTGAAATCCGGCAAGACAAATAATTATCTAACCACAGTGTGTTAAAAATAGTTCTCTGTAATGTATATGATCTGTTTCACCTCCGTCATTATATCTACTTGGTGCTCTCTTGGAGGTCACCAATTTATGCCTGAACTTACTCGATTTTATTTATTTTTTCTATACAGGTATTTAGGATTAGTTAGACCAGGGACTCTTAACCTGTGGTCCATGGCCTATTTGCCATTGGTCCACACAAAGATAAATATAAATCAAACATACAAAGTAACTTTTACTTATTTTATATTATGAAAAAGTCCTCGTTTTAATTTTGAAGATTTTTTATTCAGTCGAAGTTTTTATTGTGTATGTATGTATGTATGTATGTTTGTTTGTTTAAGCCATTTGCCTCTGTCTACCCAGCAGTAATTGGGAACCTGGATGTAAATCGATTTGCGGTTCTTGTTCCGGAGTAATGGTTAGCCAGTGCAGTTGACGAGTTGTCCGGTCTTCTCGGACTATTCCTTGACACTGGGTCATGCAGCTCGTTAACATAGGGTGTGGTTGTTGTGTTAGCGACAGCTTCTACACCTTAAACAAATTCACGCCTAGGTGGCTCTAGGGGCAACCATTATGTAGTGTGTGTGTGTGTGTGTGTCACACTTCAACCATTCACACAAATATGAAAACAAATAATCAACATGAAGGTCATACATTGTCTTACTTATACTTGTCCGGTCCTTATCTGCGGTACAACACACTGAGCTTCATTATCGAGTAGTGTCAATAATAAAAAAAACTAACATAAGAAGCTTTCATTACAGTTCTTTGAGGTTCATGAGTCTCAAGACTTGTCGCAGTGCCCCCACAGCTGCCCAAGACCACTGTGCCACGTCCTCCCTCTTGTAAGACCTATGGTCTCACCACCACCACACGGGCCAACCACCCTACCTCACTGCTGTGGGTTGTCCCTGTATGGGAGGGGGAGGTAAGTCACTACCGGAGAGGGAGTTAGTGTATCCAACACTGCAGTGTTTGTCCCGCCGTCTATTTGCAACATTGCAAGACGTTACACAGCGGCAGACCTCAGTGATTTTTGCCGACAATTACCCAACAGAGGCCACAATGGGCTGACAGGTCCATTGTGAGCTGTGTCAATTTGGTATCAGATTCGGTTGCAGTGAGGAGGTTGTTGGGGCGACCACCGCCTCGTGCACGGCTCCTGTCTCCTGTTGGCCGCCTACTCATGAAACATTTACTGTACTGTTTAACTCGGTTATGTTAATATGGTGGAGGAGGAACCTTTTGTCCAACTTACACAACTTAGCTTTTATTCGTAATTAACAAGAGGATAATAATAATGAGTGTCTTTTAAGTAATGATGGAACAATTAAAATACATGTCTCGAAATTATATATAAATATTATATTTGTGTGTGTGTGTGTGTACCTATTATATAGCGAACTCAGATCACGTTGACGTAATGATAAAAATAAACAAATTCCCTTGTTTACAGTAGCTGGGTGATGACGTCACAGGCCATATGGTGCGGGTAGTAGGGTTAAGTGGCTCACCTCCGCCTTATCCAAAGTGGTCACGGGAGAGGGGGGAGGGGTTAAGTGGGGAGAGAGGAGAGATAGAATAGAGAGGGTAACCTGAGTGGTAGAGAAGTGGAACGGAAGAGGAGGCAAACGAGTTTTTTTTAGTTTAACAAATTTATTGACAAAGCTTGGAGTACAGTTTGCCTATTCTGAGTAATTTAGTCAGGTCTTGATACTGAGGGTGGTATCACTTCTCACTGCCACGCAGGACAGAGGTTCATACAGAAAGAAAGCATTATACGTGCGCGAGAGAAAGAAGATACTTGAAGTGATCAGAAAAACGAACAACTGTGGTAAATCCAACGAGGAAAAGCGAGAAATTTTGTGTAAGGAAAATAATAAGGTAATATGAGTGAGAAATATATAAATAAAAACACTCACAACATTAATTTAACGCGTTTGGTGTAAGACCTGTAATGAGTGAGGTTAGTGTCGGTGTCTTCCTGCCTTCCGTGTGGCCTGACTCACTAATGACACACACACACACACACGGAGATTCAAACATTCCATACAGGGCACATAAACACCGGAGAAAGTTTAGTTATACCAACACGTGAACTGTTAACACCACCACTACGGAGATATCCCAAGATACTGGCTAATTAAGAGATCATGTCTGAGGGTTGGCGACCATGGTCCACCACCCCACGCGTATGCAAGTCTTCCCAGATTGTGTTTCTGTCTTGGGTTCCAGCTTTGAACACAACCATTCATCCACCCTACTCTCTGACTTCCCCTGGTCCTTTTTCCTTATATTTCATCCAATAATACCGACTAAAAACACTAAAAAATTCTACAGTACAATACGAAACAGTTTCACGATTATACCCCGGGATTTCTATCATCTAAGAGGCGCACTGCAGAGTCAGTAATCGGCCTGTAGATCTTGATGTACGGTCTCTGTACTTGAGTGGGAGTGGCAGCTGGGGACCAGAGCACTGATAAGTGTGTGCTACACCTGATAGGAGGCATTGGTTGAGGTGGTTGGTACTGGTCTGCTAAGTCAGCTAAGATAAGGTCAAGGGTATTTTGACCGTGTGTGGGGAAGTTCACAACTTGTGATAGTGATAGCTGGTCCTGGATATCAGTGGTGTCAATTTCATTATAATCCCCACATAATACTAACTTGGCACATGGGTACCTACCTCTGAGGTGGTCTGAGGTGGTAATGAGATGATTGATAAGAGTGTCTCTGGTGGGTGAGCGAGGCGGATGGTATGCCACACAGATTATGATGGAAGCAGTGTGGTGCTGGTGGGCCCGTGGCACAACATGTACCCATAATGCTTCCACATCTCCTGGGACTTGAACATCCAGGCGTGACGGGCGTAGGTCATCTTGACAGAAGAGGGCAACGCCCCCTCCGGGTCTATGTGAACGAAGGTGATGAAAGAGTTGATATCCCTCAATATGACACGTTTCAGGCACAATTTGCCAAGCTTCACATATGGCAACGACGCTCGCGGCGGCTAACCTGACTGTAGTTGCCAGCTCGTCAAACTTGTTAGCTAGGGAAGTGACGTTAGATAGCAGTAGAGACGGGAGATCATACCTTATCCATGGAACTTCAGTGTAGTGGTACCGTCTGTCAGGGGTGGATTTCTCCGGTTTCCTAGTGGAGGTTACGGTCCTAATGGGCTTATGTGTATGACGGCCCTGTCTACGGCTACGCGCGTGGAATATGTTCAGTGACTTTTGAGTCGCGCGATAACACTGCCATCAGGATAACCGTTCCCACGCTTTAGATGGTACAGAGTGTGTGTGTGTGTGTGTGTGTGTGTGTGTGTGTGTGTGTATTACATAGTGTGCAGCTTGTTAGTCGCACACACACACACACACACAGGACCTCTTTACACTATAACCACAGCCATACCAAAACCACCCCCACACCACATCCATACCAAAACCACCACCACTCCACCACACCATAACCACTACTATACCACCACCACACCACAACCACCACACAACCACCACCACACCATAACCACTACTATACCACAACCACCACACAACAAATACCACCACATAAATACTACCACTACACCACAACCACCACTACACCACAACCACCACCACACCACGCCACAACCACCACCACACCACAACCACCACCACACCACAACCACTACACAACAAATACCACCACATAAATATTCTCACCACTACACCACAACCACCACCTTCACACCACAACCACCACCACATACCTACAACCACCACAATAAAACCATCACCACAACTATAACCAAGGTCACACCACAACCACCACACACAACAAATACCACCATACCACTACCACTACACCACAACCACCACCACACCATAACCGCCGTCACACCACACAACCACCACAAACACCACCACACTACATCCACCACATAACCACCACCACACCATAACCACCGTCACACCACAACCACCACACAACAAATACCACCACATAAATACTACCACTACACTACAACCACCTCACAACCACCACCACACCATAACCACCACCACACCACAACCACCACACAACAAATACCACCACATAAATACTACCACTACACCACAACCACCACTACACGACAACCACCACCACACCACAACTACCACCGCACCACACACTAGATAATGAGGCAACTTTTTGCCCGAGTCGATAGTCTGTGATGTGTACGACTTTTAATTGTTGACATTTTAAGTGTTTATGTTGTATCACTCACACCAGATACTGCCAGTGAGACGCTCTCGTGTTTAATAAATGGTTGCCCCTCGTGTAACGAGGATGGCCGGCCCAAGGGTCACCTAGGCGTGAATTTGTTTAAGGAGCGTGTCAAGGAATAATGCGAGAAGACCGGGCAGTTCGCCAACTGCACTGGCGAACCATTACCCAGGAATACGATTAGTAAATCTATTAACAATCAGGTTCCCAATTACTACTGGGTAGACAGAGGCAAATGCTTAAAGAACCTTGCCCATAGTTTAACCATGCCGGGGGATCGAACCCAGGTCCGCTCGCTTGCGAGGCGAGCTTGCTTGACCATTACACCACAGATACGAACACGTACGGCTCACCTGAAGATTAGTCCCTGCAGTTTATTTTACCCTAAGATTAACCTCTAACACTTTTTGGGGGAGATTAAGTTGGGTTGGGTTAGTTTAGACCAGATTAGGTTAGGTTAGATTATAATTAGGGTGGTTAATCTTAAGGTGAAATAGCTGGACTAATCTTCGTTGATCCCATACAGTCAAGTTAACAAAATGCAAGCTGTATGGGATTAGATTTAATTATTAATCTATGTACTGTTACCAAACATAACATAATGTAACGTAACGTTACGTAATGTAACGTAACGTAACGTAATTTATAATAGAATAATATAAAAAATTTAAAACTTAAAACTCATGAAAAAATACAGCAAACGAAAAAGAAAAATTATTTATCGATGTATTATTATTATTAGTATTAGTATTATTATTATTATTATTATTATTATTATTATTATTATTATTATTATTATTATTATTATTAAGCCCTAGTACATCGAATATTGTTAAGCCACCAAAGAATTACTAAAAATTTCGTTTTTTCCTACACCACTCAGTTTGAGTGTTCAGCCCCGCCCACTGACTACCGACCAGCCGCCATCATATCAATAACTTTCATTTTGTTTTAATTTAGTATTATTTCATAATAGATAAAAGCGTAAATCGGTTGTGATATCTGCTATTATAAATTAATTAACGAATTTATATATTGTTACGTAGTACTATCTTATATATCGGTTCGGTAATATTAGAAAAGTGGGATCTTTTTTAAGCGAAGTTTAAATGGCTGCCGGTGGACGTGTTGTTGTCAACTAGGGAAAGGATTTAAAGTGTAAGTTAACATGAACAACAGTGCCTTAGCGTGTGACTAAAAAGGATTAAAGTTTTTATGAGAATGCCAAGAAGAGACGACAGTGCTCTGATATACAGTAGAGTTTAGACTAAAAATGGTTGAAAACTTAGCAAAAGGATGGTCGTCAGGGCTCTGATTCGGTTGTTTGGGTAGAGCGAAGTAATCATTCGTCCTTTTAATTAGAAATGAACAGTACAAAATAAATGGAATGTTTTCTATCAGCGGTTCAGAAACAGTTGCATTCCAAATAACAAGATGTATATAAAAAACTGCCGACAAAGCGGTGCTCTTTAAGGGAAGATAATGCACCAAGTCTGTAAGAGAAAGTTCACCTGACCATGACATCAGCCCGCAGTGTCTACCTCCTAACGCCCCTGGTATGTTATAGTCAATGAATCAAGGGATCATTGCACATTTGAAGAAGCTTAACACGCCAAAGCCTCTTAATGGCATGTTAAATGCTGGTGAAGGTGGTGATCTCGACGCTGCACGAGGCTCCTGGATAAATTACAATATTTATCACACCATCACTGAACCCCGAGTCCTAGCCAGACGTTACACAAGCTACAGGTAATAGTGTTGTGGTGCAAACTATGGCCTTCAGTGGTAAATGAGTTAGAGGTTCACTGATTCAACTGTAGAAATCAAGTATCCTTGAAATAGTAAAATTGTTCCAGGGTTTGATGTCATGGACACCCAGGACCTAGATAATAAGCCTTGTGAAGTGTAAGAATCACATACAGCAGAGTTAGTTCACCCAGTTGTGGATGTGTTTTCCTAACTTTGCTGTTGGGGAAGTAAAGGTGGTCGAGTGTAGTATTGGTCACATTACCTTGTATACCTACAAAAAGCTTAGCTCTCACCATGTTGTATCCATACTGACCTTAACAACTCGCCAGGCTTATGTGATCCACATTCACAAGAGAAGTAATTTTTCCTGCCTTCCAACTGACTGACGAGGACACTAACCTGGCAAGGGGATTATAGGCACAAACCCACTTTAAGAGAAGTAAAAAACATGAATGACAAGTCTCTCGAGTCACTGAGGACCTGACCACCCACCACCAGCACCTGTACCACTTAGTCATACCGTAAGTGCAAACAGTCATTAGTGCATATTTTTGGCAACGATGTGTTTTTGGGCGCGGCCTTAATGACAACAGACAAAACGAACCAATTAAACCAAACCTAAAGATCTTGAGATATTTTAAAGTTGAATTTGGTTGGGTGGTTTTGCTTATCGTCATTATCAGTTTAGTCATGATTAGACCAGAACCTACAATGGATAAATTCAAACAGTGATGGATAAATTCAAACAGCAAGCATTTTTTAGCAGAATTTCATATTCCAGGATATAACCTATTTAAATTTGACAGAGTAGGAAGGAGAGGTGGCGGTGTAGCAGTGTATATCAGGGTGTCATTAAAAAGCTGCAATAAATCAAACATTAAAACAAATAGCGACAATGAAAGTATTTGGGTAGAGATTGGTGAGGGCAGTGAATCCGTAGTCATTGGTGTTATATATAGACCACCTAATTTGAGTAGGAACGATGGTAAATTGCTATGGGAGGAAATAAAGAAGGCATCTGATAGAAACAATGTATATATTCTTGGCGATTTCAACTTTTCAGGCATAGATTGGAAAAATCAACTTAGCGATAATGAATCTGAAGATTTTCTAGAAGTA
Organism: Homarus americanus; assembly: GCF_018991925.1. Lineage (NCBI taxonomy): Eukaryota > Metazoa > Arthropoda > Malacostraca > Decapoda > Nephropidae > Homarus > Homarus americanus. Next base: position 4,835 of record NW_024721997.1, on the reverse strand, counting down.
GTACAAGATAGTTTTTTATATCAATTCATAAACTCGCCCACTAGAGGAAATAATATCCTCGATTTAGTTCTCAGTAATAATGAAAATCTAGTAAAAGATGTTGAGATTGGAGACGAACTAGGGAACAGTGATCATAAAGCCATATATTTTAACATAATATGGGATGGCAGGAAGAAGGAAAATTCGGCCTTGATCCCGGATTTTAGGAAGGCTAATTACGGTAGCTTAAGGAGAGACCTAAGGGATGACCCTATGGTCAAAAGATTAATCCCCCCCACACCTCCGGAAACTGTCAACTTAGGACGGGATAACCCCGAATTTAATTTAGCAGCTACTTATGAACAATTTATTGCGAAAATCCATAATGCTCAAAATAAACACATCCCTAAAAGAAAATTCAGATCGATACGGAACCAACCAAAATGGATGAATAATAGACTTTTAGATTCTAGGAAAAGAAAGGAGTATATAGAAAAGAAGAAATAAGGAAAATTTACTTGGTTACTATCAGAACCCGTCAAGAGCAGGTAAAAATCAGAAATTAGAAAGCAAAGAAATTATGAAATCAAGGTAGTAAACGAATCGAAAAAATAACCCCTGTAAAGCTTTTTATCAACTGTATAAAATCAAAGGTTAGAGATATAATAGGTCCCTTAAAAACTACTTACAGGAGAAATGACTGATGATGAGTTAGAAAATGTGTAGTACGTTAAATAGTCATTTTCGCCCAGATTCACAAATGAAAACCTAGCATAGTTTCCAGAAGTTCATAAGGTATATAATGACAGTATAAAATATGTTGATGAATATCAATATTACTTGGTAACGTATGCGCTTAAAGTAATTAATAAACTGAAGCTCTGGCAAATCGCCTGGTCCAGACGAGGTATATGCTAGAATATTAAAAGAATGTAGAGATGAGTTGAGTAATCCATTATCAGTTTTATTTAATAAGTCATTAGAATCGGGCCTAGTGCCAGAAGCTTGGAACTTGCAAATGTAGTTCCGATTTTCAAAAAGGGTGATAAATCAATAGCATCAAATTACCGTCCCATTAGTCTCACGTCAATCATAGGCAAGTTGCTAGAGTCAATTATTGCTACAAAAATCAGAAGCTACCTTGAAACATTCAACTTAATTCATTCTTCTCAGCACGGGTTCACCCAGGGACGTTCTTGTCTCACAAATTTGCTTAGCTTTTTCAGAAGGATATGAAGCGGTAGATAATGATAAGTCAGTGTATGATATAATTTATTTAGATTTTCAGTAAAGCATTCTGATAGAGTCCCCCATGAGAGATTATAAGGAAGGTAGAAGCACATGGAATAGGTGGATCAGTATTAAATGTGATTAGGGTCATGGTTAACTGGCAGGGAAACAAAGAGTCAGCATAAAATGGATTAAAGTCAGACTGGGGTGCGGTCAAAAGCGAGTTCCCAGGGATCTGTATTAGGCCTCTGCTGTTTGTTATATTCATTAATGATCTTGATTTAGGTATGAATCAGTAGGATTATAAATTTGCAGATGATACCAAATGGGGAGAGTGATAACCGGCAGTGACTTTTGAACACCTTCAAATAGAGATCTAGATACTCATGAGTGTCAGTAGACTGGCAAATGAATTTTAATACTGATAAATGCAAGGTACTATAGATAGGGAAGACGAATACAAACGTTAAGTATAAACTAGGTAATTCGGAAATAGAAAACTCAGTTTGTGAAAAAGATCTAGGTGTATTTGTTAGCAACGACTTGAAACCTAGAAAACAATGTATTAGCGTTCGCAACAAGGCAAACAGGATTCTTGGGTTCATATCTAGATCTGTGAGTAACAGAACTGCTGACGTTATCTTGAAACTTTACCTAGCAGTAGTGACGCCACACATGGATTATGCGGTTCAGTTCTGGTGTCCTTATTATAGAATGGACATAGATTCTCTGGAGAGAGTACAAAGAAGAATGACAAAAATGATCCATAATATTAGAAACCTTCCATATGAGGAAAGACTGAAAAGCTTAGGCTTGCATTCATTAGAGAGGCGTAGAGTTAGGGGAGATATGATAGAGGTGTACAAGTGGGTAAGTGGGATTAACAAGGGTAAAATTGAAGATGTTCTGAAGCTCAGTAATAACGAAATAACTAGAACAAATGGCTTTAAATTAGATAAATTCCGATTCAGAAAGGATATAGGCAAGCACTGGTTTGGTAATAGAGTTGTGGATATGTGGAATAGGCTACCGAGTGCTATAGTAGGATTGGGGACGCTAGGGAGCTTCAAGACGAAGTTGGATAGGCACATGGAAGTGCTGGGATGGGTGTGAAAGGGATCTGCCCTGTATGGGCCAGTTGGCCTCCTTCAGTGTCCCACTTTCTTATGTTCTATGTTCTACATTGTTGTCAGAAATTTGTCATGAATAATTAATTTTAATAATTGTTAAGATCATTATCGCAGTCTTTAGCACACTGGGGGCCATGGCCCCCCAGCAAAATTTAGGGGGCCATAAGCTGAGGCTATGTACACATAAAAATCCCAAGCCGCACCACACTAGAACAGCCAGTCAGCAGCTGAGCCAGCCAGAGATATGGATTGGGAGAGGGGGGCTATGGATAAGGATCATATATGAAAAGTGGGTAATGATCAGAAAAAGTTTGGGAACACCATGGAACCTGCAGTATCATACACTTATATTAAAACAAACTAAACCAACCAACTAAACCTACCTAATCTAACATTACCTAATATAACCGAACCTAACCTAACCTTACTTGGTAAAGATTCGAAAAAGGTCACTTTATCGCATTTTCGTCGGAAATTTATATTCTTCGATTTTTTTTATACTTTGAGATTTCACTTGAAAATTTTATTTTTATCGCACAGAGTGGGCAGGGCTTTGAGGTAAAGGGAAATCGTGAGGTAAAACACGCAAAACGCTGACGAAATTAAACCTAACTGTTACGTTTTAAATGCAGGAAAGTGGCTTTCTTACCGTAGAACTCGGATACCTTCACACTGGTTACTCACCCAAGAGATTATGGTGTATCACTACGTAGAATTTTGCTCTGCTTCCGGCATTCAATGCGTTATGTACTTGATAAATGATGGTTTAATGAATTCCACTAACTTCCAACATCCATCTAAGTTATTGGTTATAGTTTGTCATAACCAATCAGTCATTACCCTTGGTAATAATAATAATAGAGGGATCACAGATACGGGCAGATGATTGCACTTACGTTTATTTGGCACAATTCCATACACTAGACTTATAATTTGCATGGATAGGTCAGTCACTCACATTCACGCCACAGTACCGTAAGTTATAAGGGAGAGTTTGTCAACCTGGTAAATTAATCGTTTAGATCTATTAGACCGGCCTGGAGTGCTCTTGTAGCAAACAGGCCCTCACCATTGATCACTTCCTTTACAGGACGTGTTAACTTGTCGCTGGACTTAACAAAAAAAATCTCGGGGATTTGCACACACAGACCCGTAGCACTGGTAGGACTGTATGGCTGTATCTTAAGTCCGCGGAGCAGGAGGTCTTCTCTAACCCAAGGTCTAAAGCCCACTGGCTAAATTGGTTTTTTTGAGGCGTGAAGTGATGAACAGTACACCACTGTCTCACTGGCCTGCCCCCCCCTACATGTCCCAGTCATGGCTGGCCGGTTACCTTATCTCTACCGTAAACAAACATTTGGGATGGGTTGTGCGGGAGGCCCAACGCAACCCATGACAATCGCCCCTACTAAGAAAAATTTTTCTCTTGGAGAATAAATTTTCACCACTTGTATACAATCAAGAGAATGCCTAGCCCAGACACACAATTCGACATTCACACTGTGGTGTGTGTGTAACACTAACACTGCAACGGAATGTAGTCGCCAATCGCCACTGAGGGAAAACCTCAACATTTACTTTATTTTTTTTTCTGGCTGGAGGAAAACTCCGCGGCGAGGGTGACAATTCCCGAGCAATAGTTCTTGCTAAGCGTAAGCACACTACATTTACATTAGAGCAACGTGTTGTGTGGTGTAGGGTATGTAGACATTGTTTAGGTGGCACAGGTGTTGTGTTATGTTCTCAAGTGTAGAAGGGTGTGAGAAAATTATACATAACATATGACGAACCGCCAGACGCTTGGAGGCTCGAGTCGACTGGAGTCTAGACCAACTCCACACTCATTTGGGAAGGTGACCTCTCAATCAGTTGCTCTGGTTCCGCCACAAGTCGAGATAGGAGGTCAGCCCTCACATTCAGGCTGCCCTTGATGTACCGGAGGACGAAGTTGAACTGCTGGAGATACAGTGCCCACCGCATCAGACGAGCATTTGCATTCTTAGATGGTCGGAGGCTGGTGAGCGGCATGTGGTCTGTCTCCAACACAAACTCACCTCCGTAGAGATAGTAGTAGTACTTCTTGATGCCTTCCACCACTGCCAGAAGTTCCTTCTCGACCGTGCTGTAATTCCTCTCTGCAGGTTTCAACTTGCGACTGTGATACGCAACTGGAAAAACCTCGCAGTCTGCCTCTTGTAGTAGCACTGCGCCAACCCCATCCTGTGAAGCATCGGTCCGGAGGATGAAAGGCTCTTCCTTCCTCACCAGTTGAAGGATGGGTTGCTTGCATAGCAGGTTCTTGAGGGCACTGAAAGAATAATCTTGTTCAGGTCCCCATTGCACCTTGTTAGATGCATGGTTCTTGAGTAGGTCGGATAAAGGGAGAGCCACCACGGCAAAGTTTTGGATGAAGTTCCAGTAGTACCCTACGAGGCCCAGAAATGACCTCACTTGTTTTTTTGTTGTGGGCCGTGGTGCATCTTGGACCTTTTTGAT
>NW_024721996.1:0-9308 GCF_018991925.1 Homarus americanus | reverse complement strand
AACAAAGTCCCCTGATCGAGTATAACAAAGTCCCATGATCGAGTATAACAAAGTACCTTGACCGATTATAACAAAGGCCCCTAATCAAGTATAACAAAGCCCTCTCATCGTGTATAACAAAGCCCCCTCATCGAGTACAACAAACTCCCCTGATCAAGTATAACAAAGTCCCCTGAACGAGTATAACAAAGTCCCCTGAACGATTATATCAAAGGCCCCTCATAGAGTATAACAAAGTTCCCTGATCGAGTATAACAAAGTCCCCTGGTCGAGTATAACAAAGGCCCCTCATCGAGTTTAACAAAGGCCCCTCATCGAGTATAACAAAGTCCCCTGATAAAGTATTACAAAATCCCCTGAACGAGTATAACAAAGTCCTATGATCGAGAATAACAAAGTCTGCTCATCGAGTATAACAAAGTCCCCTAATCGAGTATAACAAAGGCCCGTCATTTAGTATAACAAAGGCCCCTAATGGAGTTTAACAAAGGCCCCTGATCGAGTATAACAAAGTCCCCTGGTCGAGAATATCAAGCTCCCCTGGTCGAGTATAACAAAGTCCCCTGATCGAGTATAACAAAGTCCCCTGATCGAGTATAACAAAGTCCACTGAACGTTTATAACAAAGTCCCATGGTCGAGTATAACAAAGGCCCCTCATCGAGTATAACAAAGTCCCCTGATCAAGTATAACAAAGTCCCCTGAACGAGTATAACAAAGTCCCCTGATCGAGAATAACAAAATCCCCTGATCGAATATAACAAAGTCCCCTGGTCGAGTATAACAATCTCCCCTGGTCGAGTATAACAAAGTCCCCTGATCGAGTATAACAAAGTCCCCTGATCGAGTATAACAAAGTCCCCTGAACGTTTATAACAAAGTCCCCTGGTCGAGTATAACAAAGGCCCCTCATCGAGTATAACAAAGTCCCCTGATCAAGTATAACAAAGTCCCCTGAACGAGTATAACAAAGTTCCCTGATCGAGAATAACAAAATCCCCTGATCGAGTATAACAAAGGCCCCTGATCGAGTATAACAAAGGCCCCTGATCGAGTATAACAAAGTCCCCTGATCGAGTATAACAAAGGCCCCTCATCGAGTTTAACAAAGGCCCCTCATCCCGAGTACCAAAGGTCCCTGATCGAGTAAAGTCCCTTGAACGGTCCAAAATAAAGGCCCTGGTCAAGTATAACAAAGCCCCAGTCGTGGCTTATAACAAAGCCCCTCATCCCGAGCATAACAAGTCCCTGATCCAAGTATAACAAAGTCCCTGAACGAGGTATAACAAAGTCCCTGATCGAGTATAACAAAGTCCCCTCACCGGAAATTATAACAAAGTTCCCTGATCGAGTATAACAAAGCCCCCTCATAGGTATAAAAATGTCCCCTGATCGAGGATAGCAAAAATCCGCTGATAGAGTATAACAAAGTCCCTGATCAGTATAACAGAGTCCGCTGATCGAGGATAACAAAGTCACCTGAACAATTTCTTAAAGTCCCTGGTCGAGTATAACAAAGTCCACAGTCAGGTATAACAAAGTCCCCTGATCGAGTATAACAAAGTCCCCTGAACAATTTTAACAAAGTCCCCTGGTCGAGTATAACAAAGGCCCCTCATCGAGTATAACAAAGTCCCTGATCAAGTATAACAAAGTCCCCTGAACGAGTATAACAAAGTCCCCTGATCGAGAATAACAAAATCAGCTGATCGAGTATAACAAAGTTCCCTGATAGAGTATAACAAAGTCCCCTGATCGAGTATAACAAAGGCCCCTGATCGAGTTCAACAAAGGCCCCTGATCGAGTATAACAAACTCCCCTGGTCGAGTATAACAAAGTCATATGATCGAGAATAACAAAGTCCCCTCATCGAATATAACAAAGTCCCCTGATCGAGTATAACAAATTCCCCTGATCGAGTATAACAAAGTCCCCTGATCGAGTATAACAAACTCCCCTGGTCGAGTATAAGAAAGTCCCCTATTCGAGTATAACAAAGTCCCCTGATCGAGTATAAAAATGGCCCCTAATCGAGTATAACAAAGTCCCCTCATCGAGTATAACAAAGTCCCCTGATCGAGTACAACAAAGCCCCCTCATCGAGTATAACAAAGTCCCCTGATCGAGTATAACAAAGTCCTTGATCGAGTATAACAAAGTCCCCTGATCGAGTATAACAAAGTCTCCTGATCGAGTATAACAAAGTCCCCTGATCGAGTATAACAAAGGCCTCTGATCGAGTATAACAAAGTCCCCTGATCGAGTATAACAAAGGCCCCTGATCGAGTATAAGAAAGGCCCCTAATCGAGTTTAACAAAGGCCCCTGATCGAGTATAACAAAGTCCCCTGATCGAGTATAACAAACTCCCCTGGTCGAGTATAACAAAGTCCCCTGATCGAGTACAACAAAGCCCCTTCATCGAGTGTAACAAAGTACCCTGATCGAGGATAACAAAGTCCTTGATCGAGTATAACAAAGTCCCTTGACCGATTATAACAAAGGCCCCTGATCAAGTATAACAAAGCCCTCTCATCGTGTATAACAAAGCCCCCTCATCGAGTACAACAAACTCCCCTGTTCAAGTATAACAAAGTCCCCTGAACGAGTATAACAAAGTCCCCTGAACGATTATAACAAAGGCCCCTGATCGACTATAACAAAGTTCCCTGATCGAGTATAACAAAGCCCCCTGATCGAGTACAACAAAGTCCCCTGATCGAGTTTAACAAAGGCCCCTCATCGAGTATAACAAAGTCCCCTGGTCGAGTGTAACAAAGGCCCCTCATCGAGTTTAACAAAGGCCCCTCATCGAGTATAACAAAGTCCCCTGATAAAGTATTACAAAGTCCTGAGCAGGTATAACAAAGTCCCATGATAGAGAATAACAAAGTCCGCTGATCGAGTATAACAAAGTCCCCTGATCGAGTATAACAAAGGCCCCTCATCGATTATAACAAAGGCCCCTAATGAAGTATAACAAAGGCCCCTGATCGAGTATAACAAAGTCCCCTGGTCGAGTATATCAAGCTCCCCTGGTCGAGTATAACAAAGTCCCCTTATTGAGTATAACAAAGTCCCTTGATCGAGTATAACAAAGTCCCTGAACGATTATAACAAAGTCTCCTGGTCGAGTATAACAAAGGCCCCTCATCGAGTATAACAAAGTCCCTGATCAAGTATAACAAAGGTCCCTGATCGAGTATAACAAAGCCCCCTGATCGAGTATAACAAAAGGCCCCTCATCGAGTATAACAAAGTCTCCTGATCAGGTACAACAAAGTCCCTGATCGAGAGTTTAACAAAGGCCCTCATCGAAGGTATAACAAAGTCCCTGGTCAGTATAACAAACTCCCTGGTCGAGTATAACAAAGTCCCTGATCGAGTATAACAAAGTTCCTGATCGAGTATAACAAAGCCCCCTGATCGAGTACAACAAAGTCCCCTGATCGAGTATAACAAAGGCCCCTGATCGAGTATAACAAAGTCCCCTGGTCGAGTGTAACAAAGGCCCCTCATCGAGTTTAACAAAGGCCCCTCATCGAGTATAACAAAGTCCCCTGATAAAGTATTACAAAGTCCCCTGAACGAGTATAACAAAGTCCCCTGATCGAAAATAACAAAGTCCGCTGATCGAGTATAACAAAGTCCCCTGATCGAGTATAACAAAGGTCCCTCATCGAGTATAACAAAGGCCCCTAATGGAGTTTAACAAAGGCCCCTGATCGAGTGTAACAAAGTCCCCTGGTCGAGTATATCAAGCTCCCCTGGTCGAGTATAACAAAGTCCCCTGATCGAGTATAACAAAGTCCCCTGATCGAGTATAACAAAGTCCCCTGAACGATTATAACAAAGTCCCCTGGTCGAGTATAACAAAGGCCCCTCATCGAGTTTAACAAAGTCCCCTGTTCAATTATAACAAAGTCCCCTGAACGATTATAACAAAATCCCCTGGTCGAGTATAACAAAGGCCCCTCATCGAGTATAACAAAGTCTCCTGATCGAGTACAACAAAGTCCCCTGATCGAGTTTAACAAAGTCCCCTCATCGAGTATAACAAAGTCCCCTGGTCGAGTATAACAAACTCCCCTGATCGAGTATAACAAAGTCCCTGATCGAGTTTAACAAGACCCTCATCGAGTATAACAAAGTCCCCTGGTCGAGAGTATAACAAAGGCCCCTCATCAGTATAACAAAGTCCCCTGATCAAGTATATCAAAGTCCCCTCAACGAGTATAACAAAGTCCCCTGATCGAGTTTAACAAAGGTCCCTGATCGAGTATAACAAAGCCCCCTGATCGAGTACAACAAAGTCCCCATATCGAGTTTAACAAAGGCCCCTGATCGAGTATAACAAAGTCCCCTGGTCGAGTATAACAAAGGCCCCTTATCGAGTTTAACAAAGGCCCCTCATCGGCAATAACAAAGTCCCCTAATCAAGTATAACAAAGTCCCCTGAACGAGTATAACAAAATCCCCAGATCGATAAAAACAAAGCCCGCTGATCGAGTATAACAAAGTCTCCTGATTGAGTATAACAAAGGCCCCTAATTGAGTATAACAAAGTCCCCTGATCAAGTATAACAAAGTCCGCTGATCGAGTATAACAAAGGCCCCTGATCGAGTATAACAAAGTCCCCTGGTCGAGTATAACAAAGGCCCCTCATCGAGTTTAACAAAGGCCCCTCATCGAGTATAACAAAGTCCCCTGATCGAGTATAAAAAAGTCTCTTGAACGATTAAAATAAAGGCCCCTGATCAAGTATAACAAAGCCCCCTGATCGTGTATAACAAAGCCCCCTAATCGAGCATAACAAAGTCCCTTGATCAAGTATAACAAAGTCCCCTGAACGAGTATACCAAAGTCCCCTGATCGAGTATAACAAAGTCCCCTCACCGAGTATAACAAAGTTCCCTGATCGAGTATAACAAAGCCCCCTCATAGAGTATAACAATGTCCTCTGATCGAGGATAGCAAAATCCCCTGATAGAGTATAACAAAGTCCCCTGATCGAGTATAACAGAGTCCGCTGATCGAGTATAACAAAGTCACCTGATCGAGCAAAACAAAGTTCCCTAATCGACTATAACAAAGCCCCCTGATCGAGTATAACAAAGTCCCCTGATAGAATATAACAAAGTCCCCTGATCGAGTATAACAGAGGCCCCTGATCGAATTTAACAAAGGCCCCTCATCGAGTATAACAAAGTCCCCTGGTCGAGTACAACAAAGTCCCCTGATCGAGTTTAACAAAGGCCCCTAATCGAGTATAACAAAGTCCCTTGGTCGAGTATAACAAACTCCCCTGGTCGAGTATAACAAAGTCCCCTATCCGAGTATAACAAAGTCCCCTGATCGAGTATAAAAATGGCCCCTAATCGATTATAACAAAGTCCCCTCATCGAGTATAACAAAGTACCCTGATCGAGTACAACAAAGCCCCCTCATCGAGTATAACAAAGTCCCCTGATCGAGGATAACAAAGTCCTTGATCGAGTATAACAAAGTCCCCTGATCGAGTATAACAAAGTCCCCTGTTCGAGTATAACAAAGTCATATGATCGAGAATAACAAAGTCCCCTCATCGAATATAACAAAGTCCCCTGATCGAGTATAACAAATTCCCCTGATCGAGTATAACAAAGTCCCCTGATCGAGTATAACAAACTCCCCTCATCGAGTATAACAAAGTCCCCTGATCGAGTACAACAAAGCACCCTCATCGAGTATAACAAAGTCCCCTGATCGAGGATAACAAAGTCCTTGATCGAGTATAACAAAGTCCCCTGATCGAGTATAACAAAGTTTCCCTGATCGAGTATACAAAGTCCTAGGATCGAGTATAACAAAGGCCTTGATCGAGTATAACAAAGTCCCTTGATCGAGTATAACAAAGTCCCTGATCGAGTATATAACAAAGTCCCTGATCGAGTATAACAGTCCCCTGGTCGAGTATAACAAACTCCTGGTCGAGTATAACAAAGTCCCTGATCGAGTATAACAAAGTCCCCTGATCGAGTTTTCTAATAAAGACCTCCCCGTCGAGTATAACAAAGTCCCTTGGTCGAGTATAACAAAGGCCCTCATCGAGTATAACAAAGTCCCCTGATCAAGTATATCAAAGTCCCCTCAACGAGTATAACAAAGTCCCCTGATCGAGTTTAACAAAGGTCCCTGATCGAGTATAACAAAGCCCCCTGATCGAGTACAACAAAGTCCCCATATCGAGTTTAACAAAGGCCCCTGATCGAGTATAACAAAGTCCCCTGGTCGAGTATAACAAAGGCCCCTTATCGAGTTTAACAAAGGCCCCTCATCGGCAATAACAAAGTCCCCTAATCAAGTATAACAAAGTCCCCTGAACGAGTATAACAAAATCCCCAGATCGATAAAAACAAAGCCCGCTGATCGAGTATAACAAAGTCTCCTGATTGAGTATAACAAAGGCCCCTAATTGAGTATAACAAAGTCCCCTGATCAAGTATAACAAAGTCCGCTGATCGAGTATAACAAAGTCATCTGATCGAGTATAACAAAGGAAACTGATCGAGTTTAACAAAGGCCCCTGATCGAATATAACAAAGTCCCCTGGTCGAGTATAACAAACTCCGCTGGTCGAGTATAACAAAGTCCCCTGATCGAGTATAACAAAGTCCCCTGATCGAGTATAACAAAGTCCCCTGAACGTTTATAACAAAGTCCCCTGGTCGAGTATAACAAAGGCCCCTCATCGAGAGCAACAAAGTCCCCTGATCAAGTATAACAAAGTCCCCTGAACGAGTATAACAATGTTCCTGATCGAGAATAACAAAATCCCCTGTTCGAGTATAACAAAGGCCCCTGATCGAGTTTAACAAAGGCCCCTGATCGAGTATAACAAAGTCCCCTGGTCGAGTATAACAAAGGCCCTTCATCGAGTTTAACAAAGGCCCCTCGTCGAGTATAGCAAAGTCCCCTGATCGAGTATAAGAAAGTCCCTTGAACGATTATAATAAAGGCCCCTGATCAAGTATAACAAAGCCCCCTGATCGTGTATAACAAAGCCCCCTAATCGAGCATAACAAAGTCCCTTGATCAAGTATAACAAAGTCCCCTGAACGAGTATAACAAAGGCCCCTGATCGAGTATAACAAAGTCCCCTCACCGAGTATAACAAAGTTCCCTGATCGAGTATAACAAAGCCCCCTGATCGAGTATAACAAAGTCCCTTGATAGAGTATAACAAAGTCCCCTGATCGAGTATAACAGAGGCCCCTGATCGAGTTTAACAAAGGCCCCTCATCGAGTATAACAAAGTCCCCTGGTCGAGTACAACAAAGTCCGCTGATCGAGTTTAACAAAGGCCCCTAATCGAGTATAACAAAGTCCCTTGGTCGAGTATAACAAACTCCCCTGGTCGAGTATAACAAAGTCCCCTATCCGAGTATAACAAAGTCCCCTGATCGAGTATAAAAATGGCCCCTAATCGATTATAACAAAGTCCCCTCATCGAGTATAACAAAGTCCCCTGATCGAGTACAACAAAGTCTCATCGAGTATAACAAAGTCCCCTGATCGAGGATAACAAAGTCCTTGATCGAGTATAACAAAGTCCCTGATCGAGTATAACAAAGTCTCCTGATCGAGTATAACAAAGTCCCCTGATCGAGTATAACAAAGGCCTCTGATCGAGTATAACAAAGTCCCCTGATCGAGTATAACAAAGTCCCCTGTTCGAGTATAACAAAGTCATATGATCGAGATTAACAAAGTCCCCTCATCGAATATAACAAAGTCCCCTGATCGAGTATAACAAATTCCCCTGATCGAGTATAACAAAGTCCCCAGATCGAGTATAACAAAGGCCTCTGATCGAATATAACAAAGTCCCCTGATCGAGTATAACAAAGTCCCCTAATCGAGTATAACAAAGGCCCTTAATCGAGTTTAACAAAGGCCCCTGATCGAGTATAACAAAGTCCCCTGATCGAGTATAACAAACTCCCCTGGTCGAGTATAACAAAGGCCCTTAATCGAGTTTAACAAAGGCCCCTGATCGAGTATAACAAAGTCCCCTGATCGAGTATAACAAACTCCCCTGGTCGAGTATAACAAAGTCCCCTGATCGAGTATAACAAAGTCCCACGATCGAGTATAACAAAGTACCTTGACCGATTATAACAAAGGCCCCTGATCAAGTATAACAAAGCCCTCTCATCGTGTATAACAAAGCCCCCTCATCGAGTACAACAAACTCCCCTGATCAAGTATAACAAATTCCCCTGAACGAGTATAACAAAGTCCCCTGAACGATTATATCAAAGGCCCCTGATCGAGTATAACAAAGTTCCCTGATCGAGTATAACAAAGTCCCCTGGTCGAGTATAACAAAGGCCCCTCATCGAGTTTAACAAAGGCCCCTCATCGAGTATAACAAAGTCCCCTGATAAAGTATTACAAAGTCCCCTGAACGAGTATAACAAAGTCCCCTGATCGAGAATAACAAAGTCCGCTTATCGAGTATAACAAAGTCCCCTAATCGAGTATAACAAAGGCCCCTCATCGAGTATAACAAAGGCCCCTAATGGAGTTTAACAAAGGCCCCTGATCGAGTATAACAAAGTCCCCTGGTCGAGTATATCAAGCTCCCCTGGTCGAGTATAACAAAGTCCCCTGATCGAGTATAACAAAGTCCCCTGATCGAGTATAACAAAGTCCCCTGATCGAGTATAACAAAGTCCCCTGATCGAGTATAACAAAGTCCCCTGATCGAGTATAACAAAGTCCCCTGATTAAGTATAACAAAGTCCCCTGAACGAGTATAACAAAGTCCCCTGATCGAGAATAACAAAATCCCCTGATCGAATATAACAAAGTCTCCTGGTCGAGTGTAACAATCTCCCCTGGTCGAGTATAACAAAGTCCCCTGATTGAGTATAACAAAGTCCCCTGATCGAGTATAACAAAGTCCCCTGAACGTTTATAACAAAGTCCCATGGTCGAGTATAACAAAGGCCCCTCATCGAGTATAACAAAGTCCCCTGATCAAGTATAACAAAGTCCCCTGAACGAGAATAACAAAGTCCCCTGATCGAGAATAACAAAATCCCCTGATCGAGTATAACAAAGGCCCCTGATCGAGTTTAACAAAGGCCACTGATCGAGTATAACAAAGTCCCCTGGTCGAGTATAACAAAGGCCCCTCATCGAGTTTAACAAAGGCCCCTCATCGAATATAACAAAGTCCCCTGATCGAGTATAAAAAAGTCCCTTGAACGACAAAATAAAGGCCCTGGTCAAGTATAACAAAGCCTGATCGTATAACAAA
>NW_024721995.1:0-29447 GCF_018991925.1 Homarus americanus | reverse complement strand
TTATACTCGATCAGGGGCCTTTGTTATACTCGATCAGGGGACGTTGTTATATCGATCAGGGGACTTTGTTATATGCAACCAGGGGACTTTGTTTCTCTCGATCAGGGGACTTTGTTATACTCGACCAGGGGACTTTGTTATGCTCGACCAGGGGCCTTTGTTATGCTCGATCCGGGGCTTTGTTATACTTGATCAGGGGAATTTGTTATACTCGATCAGGGGCCTTTGTTATACTCGATCAGGGGACTTTGTTATACTCGATCAGAGTATTTGTTATACTCAATCAGGGGACTTTGTTTTTCTCGATGAGGGGGCATTGTTATACTCGATCAGGGGACTTTGTTTTACTCGACCAAGGAACTTTGTTATACTCGATGAGGAGACTTTGTTATACTCGACAAGGGGGCTTTGATATACTCAATCAGGGGACTTTTTATATTTGATCAGGGGTCTTTGTTATACTCGATCATTGGGGCTTTGTTATACTCGATCAGTGGCCTTCGTTATACTCGATCAGGGGACTTTGTTATACTCGACCAGGGGACTTTGTTATACTCGACCAGGGTGCCTTTGTTATGCTCGATCAGGGGACTTTGTTATACTCGATCAGGGGACTTTGTTATATACTCATTCAGGGGACTTTGTTTTCTCGATCAAGGGTCTTTGTTATACTCGACATTTAGGCTGTTATACTCGACCAGGGGACTTTGTTTTACTCGATCAGGAGACTTTGGTATAGTCGACCAGAGACAGTTATGCTCGACCAGGAGCCTTTTTCTTATACTCGATAAGGGGAATTTGTTATACTCGATCAGGGGACTTTGTTATACTCGATTAGGGGACTTTGTTATACTCGACCAGGGGACTTTGTTTCTATTGACATGAGGACTCTGTTATACTCGACCAGGGGACTTTGTTATGCTCGACCAGGGGCCTTTGTTATGCTCGATCCGGGGCTTTGTTATACTCGATGAGGGGACTTTGATTTACTTGACCAAGGGACTTTGTTATACTCAACCAGGGGACTTTGTTTCTCTCCATCAGGGGACTTTGTTATACTCGATCAGGGGACTTTGTTTTACTCGACCAGGGGACTTTGTTTTACTCGATCAGAGTACTTTGTTATACTCAATCAGGAGACTTTGTTTTTCTCGATGAGGGGGCTTTGTTATACTCGATCAGGGGACTTTATTATACTCGACCAGGGGACTTTGTTTCTCTCGATCAGGGGTCTTTGTTATACTCGACCAGGGGACTTTGTTTTACTCGATTAGGGGACTTTGGTATACTCGACCAGGGGACTTTGTTATGCTCGACCAGGGGCCTTTTTTTTATTCGCTCAGGGGACTTTGTTATACTCAATCAGAGGTCTTTGTTATACTCGATTAGGGGCCTTTGTTATACTTGACTAGGGGACTTTGTTTTACTCGATCAGGTGATTTTGTTTCTCTCGATCAGGGGACTTTGTTATACTCGCCGTCGGACTTTGTTTTACTCGATCAGGGGACTTTGGTATACTCAATCAGGGGACTTTCTTATGCTCGAAGAGGGGCCTTTTTTTAGTCGCACAGGGGACTTTGTTATACTCAATGAGAGGTCTTTGTTATACTCGATTAGGGGCCTTTGTTATACTTGACCAGGGGACTTTGTTATACTCGATGAGGGGGCTTTGTTATACTCGATCAGGGGACTTTTGTATACTCGATCTGAGGTCTTTGTTATACTCGATCAGGGGACTTGTTATACTCGACCAGGGGAATTTGTTATGCTCGACCAGGGTGCCTTTGTTATGCTCGATCATGCGAATTTGTTATACTCGATGAGGACTTTGTTATATACTAAATAGAGAGGTCTTTGTTATACTCGATTAGGGGCCTTTGTTATACTTGACCAGGGGACTTTGTTATACTCGATCAGGGGGCATTAGTACCGATCAGGGTGCCTTTGTTTATGCTCGGGATCATGGAATTTGTTATACTCGATGAGGGGACTTTGTTATACTCAATCTGGGGACTTTTTATATTTGATCAGGGGGCTTTGTTATACTCGATCAAGGGGGCTTTGTTATACTCAATCAGGGGACTTTGTTATACTCGATCAGAGGCCTTCGTTATACTCGATCAGGGGACTTTGTTATACTCGACCAGGGGACTTTGTTATACTCGACCAGGGTGCCTTTGTTATGCTCGATGAGGGACTTTGTTATGCTCGATCAGTGGACTTTGTTATACTCGATTAGGGGACTTTGTTATACTCAATCAGGGGACTTTGTTTTTCTCGATCAGGGGGCTTTGTTATACTCGATCATTGGACTTTGTTATACTCGACCAGGGGACTTTGTTTTACTCGATCAGGAGACTTTGTTATAGTCGACCAGGGGACTTAGTTATGCTCGACCAGGAGCCTTTTTGTTATACTCGATCAGGGGACTTTGTTATACTCGATCAGGGGACTTTGTTATATGCAACCATGGGACTTTGTTTCTCTCGATTAGGGGACTTTGTTATACTCGACCAGGGGACTTTGTTATGCTCGACCAGAGGACTTTGTTAAGCTCGATCCGGGGCTTTGTTATACTCGATCAGGGGACTTTGTTATACTCGATCAGGGGCCTTTGTTATACTCGATCAGGGGACTTTGTTATACTCAGTCAGGGGACTTTGTTATACTCGATCAGGGGACTTTGTTTTACTCGACCAGGGGACTTTGTTTTACTCGATCAGAGTACTTTGTTATACTCAATCAGGAGACTTTGTTTTTCTCGATGAGGGGGCTTTGTTATACTCGATCAGGGGACTTTATTATACTCGACCAGGGGACTTTGTTTCTCTCGATCAGGGGTCTTTGTTATACTCGACCAGAGGACTTTGTTTTACTCGATTAGGGGACTTTGGTATACTCGACCAGGGGACTTTGTTATGCTCGACCAGGGGCCTTTTTTTTCGCTCAGGGGACTTTGTTATACTCAATCAGAGGTCTTTGTTATACTCGATTAGGGGCCTTTGTTATACTTGACTAGGGGACTTTGTT
Source organism: Homarus americanus (assembly GCF_018991925.1). Classification (NCBI taxonomy): domain Eukaryota; kingdom Metazoa; phylum Arthropoda; class Malacostraca; order Decapoda; family Nephropidae; genus Homarus; species Homarus americanus. The sequence continues at coordinate 26,417 of NW_024721995.1, read as the reverse complement.
TTACTCGATCAGGTGATTTTGTTTCTCTCGATCAGGGGACTTTGTTATACTCGACTTCGGACTTTGTTTTACTCATTCAGGGGACTTTGGTATACTCAATCAGGGGACTTTCTTATGCTCGACGAGGGGCCTTTTTTTATTCGCTCAGGGGACTTTGTTATACTCAATGAGAGGTCTTTGTTATACTCGATTAGGGGCCTTTGTTATACTTGACCAGGGGACTTTGTTATACTCGATGAGGGGGCTTTGTTATACTCGATCAGGGGACTTTTGTATACTCGATCTGAGGTCTTTGTTATACTCGATCAGGGGACTTGTTATACTCGACCAGGGGAATTTGTTATGCTCGACCAGGGTGCCTTTGTTATGCTCGATCATGGGAATTTGTTATACTCGATGAGGGGACTTTGTTATACTAAATGAGAGGTCTTTGTTATACTCGATTAGGGGCCTTTGTTATACTTGACCAGGGGACTTTGTTATACTCGATCAGGGGGCATTGTTATACTCGATCAGGGTGCCTTTGTTATGCTCGATCATGGGAATTTGTTATACTCGATGAGGGGACTTTGTTATACTCAATCTGGGGACTTTTTATATTTGATCAGGGGGCTTTGTTATACTCGATCAAGGGGGCTTTGTTATACTCAATCAGGGGACTTTGTTATACTCGATCAGAGGCCTTCGTTATACTCGATCAGGGGACTTTGTTATACTCGACCAGGGGACTTTGTTATACTCGACCAGGGTGCCTTTGTTATGCCTGACAGGACTTGTTATATTCGGATCAGGACCGGTTTTACCCTGCTAATCAGGGACTTGTTTTTCCCCTTTAGGGATCAGGGGTTTGTTATACCTGATCATTGGACTTTTGTTATATCATGACCAGGGGACTTTGTTTTACTCGCGATCAGACACTTTGTTATACCTTTTGACCAGGGGATTCTAGTTGGTTTAATGCAGAAGTTTTTCTTATACTCTGACTTAGGACTTTTGTTATACCCGATCAGGGACTTTTGTTATATGCAAACCAGGGTTCTTTGTTTCTTCCTCGATCAGGGACTTTGTTATACCTCGACCAGGGATTCTTTGTTATGCCTTGACCAGCTCTCGGTTATGCTCGCTGATCTAGGCTTTGTTATACTCGATCAGGGGACTTTGTTATAGTCGATCAGGGGCCTTTGTTATACTCGATCAGGGGACTTTGTTATACTCGATCAGAGTACTTTGTTATACTCAATCAGGGGACTTTGTTTTTCTCGATGAGGGGGCTTTGTTATACTCGATCAGGGGACTTTGTTATAGTCGACCAAGGAACTTTGTTATACTCGATGAGGAGACTTTGTTATACTCGACAAGGGGGCTTTGATATACTCGATTAGGGGACTTTTTATATTTGATCAGGGTTCTTTGTTATGCTCTGTCAGGGGACTTTGTTATACTCAATCAGGGGACTTTGTTATACTCGATCAGGGGCCTTCGTTATACTCGATCAGGGGACTTTGTTATACTCGACCAGGGGACTTTGTTATACTCGACCAGGGTGCCTTTGTTATGCTCGATCATGGGAATTTGTTATACTCGATGAGGGGACCTTGTTATACTCAATCTGGGGACTTTTTATATTTGATCAGGGGGCTTTGTTATACTCGATCAAGGGTCTTTGTTATACTCGATCAGGGGACTTTGTTAAACTCGATCACGGGCCTTCGTTATACTCGATCAGGGGACTTTGTTATACTCGACCAGGGGACTTTGTTATACTCGACCAGGGTGCCTTTGTTATGCTCGATGAGGGGACTTTGTTATATTCAAACAGGGGACTTTGTTTTACTTAATCAGGGGACTTTGTTTTTCTCGATCAGGGGGCTTTGTTATACTCGATCATTGGACTTTGTTATACTCGACCAGAGGACTTTGTTTTACTCGATCAGGACACTTTGTTATACTCGACCAGGGGACTTAGTTATGCTCGACCATGAGCCTTTTTGTTATACTCGATCAGGGGACTTTGTTATACTCGATCAGGGGACTTTGTTATACTCGATCAGGGGACTTTGTTATATGCAACCAGGGGACTTTGTTTCTCTCGATCAGGGGACTTTGTTATACTCGACCAGGGGACTTTGTTATGCTCGACCAGGGGCCTTTGTTATGCTCGATCCGGGGCTTTGTTATACTTGATCAGGGGAATTTGTTATACTCGATCAGGGGCCTTTGTTATACTCGATCAGGGGACTTTGTTATACTCGATCAGAGTATTTGTTATACTCAATCAGGGGACTTTGTTTTTCTCGATGAGGGGGCATTGTTATACTCGATCAGGGGACTTTGTTTTACTCGACCAAGGAACTTTGTTATACTCGATGAGGAGACTTTGTTATACTCGACAAGGGGGCTTTGATATACTCAATCAGGGGACTTTTTATATTTGATCAGGGGTCTTTGTTATACTCGATCATTGGGGCTTTGTTATACTCGATCAGTGGCCTTCGTTATACTCGATCAGGGGACTTTGTTATACTCGACCAGGGGACTTTGTTATACTCGACCAGGGTGCCTTTGTTATGCTCGATCAGGGGACTTTGTTATACTCGATCAGGGACTCTGACGCACTCAATCAGGGGACTTTGTTTTCCTTTTTAACATCAGGGGCTTTATTATACCCGATCATTGGACTTGTTATACTCATGACCAGGGACTTTGTTTTACCTGATCAGGAGACTTTTGTTATACTCGACCAGGGGACTTAGTTATGCTCGACCAAGAGCCTTTTTGTTATACTCGATCAGGGGACTTTGTTATACTCGATCAGGGGACTTTGTTATACTCGATCAGGGGACTTTGTTATATGCAACCATGGGACTTTGTTTCTCTCGATTAGAGGACTTTGTTATACTCGACCAGGGGACTTTGTTATGCTCGTCCAGGGGCCTTTGTTAAGCTCGATCCGGGGTTTTGTTATACTCGATCAGGGGACTTTGTTATACTCGACCAGGGGACTTTGTTATGCTCGACCAGGGTGCCTTTGTTATGCAAGATCATGGGAATTTGTTATACTCGATGAGGGGACTTTGTTATACTAAATGAGAGGTCTTTGTTATACTCGATTAGGGGCCTTTGTTATACTTGACCAGGGGACTTTGTTATACTCGATCAGGGGGCATTGTTATACTCGATCAGGGGACTTTGGTATTCTCGATCTGAGGTCTTTGTTATACTCGATCAGGGGACTTTGTTATACTCGACCAGGGGACTTTGTTATGCTCGACCAGGGTGCCTTTGTTATGCTCGATCATGGGAATTTGTAATACTCGATGAGGGGACTTTGTTATACTCAATCTGGGGATTTTTATATTTGATCAGGGGGCTTTATTATACTCGATCAAAGGGGCTTTGTTATACTCGATAAGGGGACTTTGTTAAACTCGATCACGGGCCTTCGTTATACTCGATCAGGGGACTTTGTTATACTCGACCAGGGGACTCTGTTATACTCGACCAGGGTGCCTTTGTTATGCTCGATGAGGGGACTTTGTTATATTCGAACAGGGGACTTTGTTTTACTCAATCAGGGGACTTTGTTTTTCTCGATCAGGGGGCTTTGTTATACTCGATCATTGGACTTAATTATACTCGACCCGGGGACTTTGTTTTTACTCGATCAGGACACTTTGTTATACTCGACCAGGGGACTTAGTTATGCTCGACCACGAGCCTTTTTGTTATACTCGATCAGGGGACTTTGTTATACTCGATTAGGGGACTTTGTTATATGCAACCAGGGGACTTTGTTTCTCTCGATCAGGGGACTTTGATATACTCGACCAGGGGACTTTGTTATGCTCGACCAGGGGTCTTTGTTATGCTGGATCCGGGGCTTTGTTATACTCGATCAGGGGACTATGTTATACTCGATCAGGGGCCTTTGTTATACTCGATCAGGGGACTTTGTTATACTCGATCAGAGTATTTGTTATACTCAATCAGGGGACTTTGTTTTTCTCGATGAGGGGGCTTTGTTATACTCGATCAGGGGACTTTGTTATAGTCGACCAAGGAACTTTGTTATACTCGATGAGGAGACTTTGTTATACTCGACAAGGGGACATTTTATATTTGATCAGGGTTCTTTGTTATGCTCTGTCAGGGGACTTTGTTATACTCAATCAGGGGACTTTGTTATACTCGATCAGGGGCCTTCGTTATACTCGATCAGGGGACTTTGTTATACTCGACCAGGGGACTTTGTTATACTCGACCAGGGTGCCTTTGTTATGCTCGATCAGGGGACTTTGTTATACTCGATCAAGGGACTTTGTTATACATAATCAGGGGACTTTGTTTTTCTCGATCAGGGGGCTTTGTTATACTCGATCATTGGACTTTGTTATACTCGACCAGGGGACTTTGTTTTACTCGATCAGGAGACTTTGTTATACTCGACCAGGGGACTTAGTTATGCTCGACCAGGAGCCTTTTTGTTATAGTCGAAAAGGGGACTTTGTTATACTCGATCAGGGGACTTTGTTATACTCGATCAGGGGACTTTATTTATGTAACCATGGGGACTTTGTTCTCTCTCGATTAGAGGACTTTGTTATACTCGACCAGGGGACTTTGTTATGCTCGACCAGGGGCCTTTGTTAAGCTCGATCCGGGGCATTATTATACTCGATCAGGGGACTTTGTTATACTCGACCAGGGGACTTTGTTTCTCTCGATCAAGGGACTTTGTTATACTCGACCAGGGGACTTTGTTTTACTCGATTAGGGGACTTTGGTATACTCGACCAGGGGACTTTGTTATGCTCGACCAGGGGCCTTTTTTTATTCGCTCAGGGGACTTTGTTATACTCAATCAGAGGACTTTGTTATACTCGATTAGGGGCCTTTGTTATACTTGACTAGGGGACTTTGTTTTACTCGATCAGGTGACTGTTTCTCTCGATCAGGGGACTTTGTTATACTCGCCTTCGGACTTTGTTTTACTCGATCAGGGGACTTTAGTATACTCGACCAGGGGACTTTCTTATGCTCGATGAGGGGCCTTTTTTTTATTCGCTCAGGGGACTTTGTTATACTCAATGAGAGGTCTTTGTTATACTCGATTAGGGGCCTTTGTTATACTTGACCAGGGGACTTTGTTATACTCGATCAGGGGGTTTTGTTATACTCGATCAGGAGACTTTGGTATACTCGATCTGAGGTCTTTGTTATACTCGATCAGGGGACTTTGTTATACTCGACCAGGGGACTTTGTTATGCTCGACCAGGGTGCCTTTGTTATGCTCGATCATGGGAAATTGTTATACTCGATGAGGGGACTTTGTTATACTCAATGAGAGGTCTTTGTTATACTCGATCAGGGGCATTGTTATATATCGATCAGGGGACTTATTTATACTCGATCAGGGACGGTATACTCGATCAGGGGACTTTGTTATATGCAACCAGGGGACTTTGTTTCTCTCGATCAGGGGACTTTGTTATACTCGACCAGGGGACTTTGTTATGCTCGACCAGGGGCCTTTGTTATGCTCGATCCGGGGTTTTGTTATACTCGATCAGGGGACTTTGTTATACTCGATCAGGGGCCTTCGTTATACTCGATTAGGGGACTTTGTTATACTCGATCAGAGTATTTGTTATACTCAATCAGGGGACTTTGTTTTTCTCGATGAGGGGGCTTTGTTATACTCGATCAGGGGACTTTGTTTTACTCGACCAAGGAACTTTGTTATACTCGATGAGGAGACTTTGTTATACTCGACAAGGGGGCTTTGATATACTCGATCAGGGGACTTTTTATATTTGATCAGGGGTCTTTGTTATACTCGATCATTGGGGCTTTGTTATACTCGATCAGGGGTCTTCGTTATACTCGATCAGGGGACTTTGTTATACTCGACCAGTGGACTTTGTTATACTCGACCAGGGTGCCTTTGTTATGCTCGATCAGTGGACTTTGTTATACTCGATCAGGGGACTTTGTTATACTCAATCAGGGGACTTTGTTTTTCTCGATCAGGGGGTTTTGTTATACTCGATCATTGGACTTTGTTATACTCGACCAGGGGACTTTGTTTTACTCGATCAGGAGACTTTGTTATAGTCGACCAGGGGACTTAGTTATGCTCGACCAGGAGCCTTTTTGTTATACTCGATCAGGGGACTTTGTTATACTCGATCAGGGGACTTTGTTATATGCAACCATGGGACTTTGTTTCTCTCGATTAGGGGACTTTGTTATACTCGACCAGGGGACTTTGTTATGCTCGACCAGAGGACTTTGTTAAGCTCGATCCGGGGCTTTGTTATACTCGATCAGGGGACTTTGTTATACTCGATCAGGGGCCTTTGTTATACTCGATCAGGGGACTTTGTTATACTCAGTCAGGGGACTTTGTTATACTCGATCAGGGGACTTTGTTTTACTCGACCAGGGGACTTTGTTTTACTCGATCAGAGTACTTTGTTATACTCAATCAGGAGACTTTGTTTTTCTCGATGAGGGGGCTTTGTTATACTCGATCAGGGGACTTTATTATACTCGACCAGGGGACTTTGTTTCTCTCGATCAGGGGTCTTTGTTATACTCGACCAGGGGACTTTGTTTTACTCGATTAGGGGACTTTGGTATACTCGACCAGGGGACTTTGTTATGCTCGACCAGGGGCCTTTTTTTTATTCGCTCAGGGGACTTTGTTATACTCAATCAGAGGTCTTTGTTATACTCGATTAGGGGCCTTTGTTATACTTGACTAGGGGACTTTGTTTTACTCGATCAGGTGATTTTGTTTCTCTCGATCAGGGGACTTTGTTATACTCGCTTTCGGACTTTGTTTTACTCGATTAGGGGACTTTGGTATACTCAATCAGGGGACTTTCTTATGCTCGACGAGGGGCCTTTTTTTAGTCGCTCAGGGGACTTTGTTATACTCAATGAGAGGTCTTTGTTATACTCGATTAGGGGCCTTTGTTATATTTGACCAGGGGACTTTGTTATACTCGATCAGGGGGCTTTGTTATACTCGATCAGGGGACTTTGGTATACTCGATCTGAGGTCTTTGTTATACTCGATCAGGGGACTTTGTTATACTCGACCAGGGGACTTTGTTATGCTCGACCAGGGTGCCTTTGTTATGCAAGATCATGGGAATTTGTTATACTCGATGAGGGGACTTTGTTATACTAAATGAGAGGTCTTTGTTATACTCGATTAGGGGCCTTTGTTATACTTGACCAGGGGACTTTGTTATACTCGATCAGGGGGCATTGTTATACTCGATCAGGGGACTTTGGTATACTCGATCTGAGGTCTTTGTTATACTCGATCAGGGGACTTTGTTATACTCGACCAGGGGACTTTGTTATGCTCGACCAGGGTGCCTTTGTTATGCTCGATCATGGGAATTTGTTATACTCGATGAGGGGACTTTGTTATACTCAATCTGGGGATTTTTATATTTGATCAGGGGGCTTTGTTATACTCGATCAAGGGGGCTTTGTTATACTCGATCAGGGGACTTTGTTAAACTCGATCACGGGCCTTCGTTATACTCGATCAGGGGACTTTGTTATACTCGACCAGGGGACTTTGTTATACTCGACCAGGGTGCCTTTGTTATGCTCGATGAGGGGACTTTGTTATATTCGAACAGGGGACTTTGTTTTACTCAATCAGGGGACTTTGTTTTTCTCGATCAGGGGGCTTTGTTATACTCGATCATTGGACTTTGTTATACTCGACCAGGGGACTTTGTTTTTACTCGATCAGGACACTTTGTTATACTCGACCAGGGGACTTAGTTATGCTCGACCACGAGCCTTTTTGTTATACTCGATCAGGGGACTTTGTTATACTCGATTAGGGGACTTTGTTATATGCAACCAGGGGACTTTGTTTCTCTCGATCAGGGGACTTTGATATACTCGACCAGGGGACTTTGTTATGCTCGACCAGGGGTCTTTGTTATGCTGGATCCGGGGCTTTGTTATACTCGATCAGGGGACTATGTTATACTCGATCAGGGGCCTTTGTTATACTCGATCAGGGGACTTTGTTATACTCGATCAGAGTATTTGTTATACTCAATCAGGGGACTTTGTTTTTCTCGATGAGGGGGCTTTGTTATACTCGATCAGGGGACTTTGTTATACTCGACCAAGGAACTTTGTTATACTCGATGAGGAGACTTTGTTATACTCGACAAGGGGGCTTTGATATACTCGATCAGGGGACTTTTTATATTTGATCAGGGGTCTTTGTTATACTCGATCATTGGGGCTTTGTTATACTCGATCAGGGGCCTTCGTTATACTCGATCAGGGGACTTTGTTATACTCGACTAGGGGACTTTGTTATACTCGACCAGGGTGCCTTTGTTATGCTCGATCAGGGGACTTTGTTATACTCGATCAGGGGACTTTGTTATACTCAATCAGGGGACTTTGTCATACTCGATCAGGGGACTTTTTTTACTCGACCAGGGGACTTTGTTTTACTCGATCAGAGTACTTTGTTATACTCAATCAGGAGACTTTGTTTTTCTCGATGAGGGGGCTTTGTTATACTCGATCAGGGGACTTTATTATACTCGACCAGGGGACTTTGTTTCTCTCGATCAGGGGTCTTTGTTATACTCGACCAGGGGACTTTGTTATACTCAATCAGGGGACTTTGTTATACTCGATCAGGGAACTTTGTTTTACTCGACCAGGGGACTTTGTTTTACTCGATCAGAGTACTTTGTTATACTCGATGAGGGGACTTTGTTATACTCGACCAGGGGACTTTGTTTCTCTCGATCAGGGGACTTTGTTATACTCGCCTTCGGACTTTGCTTTACTCGATTAGGGGACTTTGGTATACTCGACCAGGGGACTTTCTTATGCTCGAGAAGGGGCCTTTTTTTTATTCGCTCAGGGGACTTTGTTATACTCAATGAAAGGTCTTTGTTATACTCGATTAGGGGCCTTTGTTATACTTGACAAGGGGACTTTGTTTTACTCGATCAGGGGACTTTATTATACTCGATCAGGGAACTTTGTTACACTCGATCAGGGGACTGTCTTATACTCGATGAGAGGTCTTTGTTATACTCGATCAGGGGGCTTTGTTATACTCGATCAGGGGACTTTGGTATACTCGACCAAGGGACTTTGTTATACTCGACCAGGGTGCCTTTGTTATGCTCGATCATGGGAATTTGTTATACTCAATGAGGGGACTTTGTTATACTCGATCAGGGGACTTTGTTATACTCGATCAGGGGCCTTCGTTATACTCTATCAGGGGACTTTGTTATACTCGACCAGGGGACATTGTTATACTAGACCAGGGTGCCTTTGTTAAGCTCGATCAGGGGACTTTGTTTTACTCGATCAGGAGACTTTGTTATACTCGACCAGGGGACTTAGTTATGCTCGACCAAGAGCCTTTTTGTTATACTCGATCAGGGTACTTTGTTATGCTCGATCAGGGGACTTTGTTATACTCGATCAGGGGACTTTGTTATACTCAATCAGGGACTTTGTTATACTCGATCAGGGACTTTGTTTTTCTCGACCGAGGACTTCCTTTACTCAGAACCAAGTGCTGTTATACTCAATATCAGAACTTTGTTTTCGTTGAAGCTTTGTTATACTCGATCAGGGGACTTTGTTATACTCGACCAGGGGACTTTGTTTCTCTCGATCAGGGGACTTTGTTATACTCTACCAGGGGACTTTGTTTAACTCGATTAGGGAACTTTGGTATACTCGACCAGGGGACTTTGTTATGCTCGACCAGGGGCCTTTTTTATATTCGCTCAGGGGACTTTGTTATACTCAATCAGAGGTCTTTGTTATACTCGATTAGGGACCTTTGTTATACTTGACTAGGGGACTTTGTTTTACTCGATCAGGTGATTTTGTTTCTCTCGATCAGGGGACTTTGTTATACTCGCCTTCGGACTTTGTTTTACTCGATCAGGGGACTTTGGTATACTCAATCAGGGGACTTTCTTATGCTCGACGAGGGGCCTTTTTTTATTCGCTCAGGGGACTTTGCTATACTCAATGAGAGGTCTTTGTTATACTCGATTAGGGGCCTTTGTTATACTTGACCAGGGGACTTTGTTATACTCGATCAGGGGGCTTTGTTATACTCGATCAGGGGACTTTGGTATACTCGATCTGAGGTCTTTGTTATACTCGATCAGGGGACTTTGTTATACTCGACCAGGGGACTTTGTTATGCTCAACCAGGGTGCCTTTGTTATGCTCGATCATGGGAATTTGTTATACTCGATGAGGGGACTTTGTTATACTAAATGAGAGGTCTTTGTTATACTCGATTAGGGGCCTTTGTTATACTTGACCAGGGGACTTTGTTATTTTCGATCAGGGGGCATTGTTATACTCGATCAGGGGACTTTGTTATACTCGATCAGGGGACTTAGTTATGCTCGACCACGAGCCTTTTTGTTATACTCGATCAGGGGACTTTGTTATACTCGATCAGGGGACTTTGTTATATGCAACCAGGGGACTTTGTTTCTCTCGATCAGGGGACTTTGTTATACTCGACCAGGGGACTTTGTTATGCTCGACCAGGGGCCTTTGTTATGCTCGAACCGGGGCTTTGTTATACTCGATCAGGGGACTTTGTTATACTCGATCTGGGGACTTTGTTTTACTCGACCAGGGAACTTTGTTTTACTCGATCAGAGTACTTTGTTATACTCAATCAGTGGACTTTGTTTTTCTCGATGAGGGGGCTTTGTTATACTCGATCAGGGGACTTTGTTATACTCCGCATCATGAACTTTGTTATACTCGATCAGGGGACTTTGTTATACTCGACAAGGGGACTTTGTTATACTCAATCAGGGACTTTTTTATATTTGGATCAGGGTCTTTGTTATACCTCTGGATCATTGGGGCTTTGTTATACCGATCAGGGGTCTTCATATACTCGATCAGGGACTTTTGTTATACTCGGACCAGGGGACTTTGTTATACTCGACCAGGTGCCTTTTGTTATGCCTGATCAGGGGACTTTGCTATACCCGGATCAGGGACTTGTTATACTCAATCAGGGACTTTGTTTTTCTCTGATCAGGGGCTTCGTTATACTCGATGATTGGACGGTTATACTCGACCAGGGACTTTTGTTTTACTCTCGATCAGGAGACTTTTGGTTATAGTCGACCAGGGGACTTAGTTATGCTCGACCAAGAGCCTTTTTGTTATACTCGATCAGGGGACTTTGTTATACTCGATCAGGGGACTTTGTTATACTCGATCAGGGGACTTTGTTATATGCAACCATGGGACTTTGTTTCTCTCGATTAGAGGACTTTGTTATACTCGACCAGGGGACTTTGTTATGCTCGTCCAGGGGCCTTTGTTAAGCTCGATCCGGGGTTTTGTTATACTCGATCAGGGGACTTTGTTATACTCGACCAGGGGACTTTGTTATGCTCGACCAGGGTGCCTTTGTTATGCAAGATCATGGGAATTTGTTATACTCGATGAGGGGACTTTGTTATACTAAATGAGAGGTCTTTGTTATACTCGATTAGGGGCCTTTGTTATACTTGACCAGGGGACTTTGTTATACTCGATCAGGGGGCATTGTTATACTCGATCAGGGGACTTTGGTATTCTCGATCTGAGGTCTTTGTTATACTCGATCAGGGGACTTTGTTATACTCGACCAGGGGACTTTGTTATGCTCGACCAGGGTGCCTTTGTTATGCTCGATCATGGGAATTTGTAATACTCGATGAGGGGACTTTGTTATACTCAATCTGGGGATTTTTATATTTGATCAGGGGGCTTTATTATACTCGATCAAAGGGGCTTTGTTATACTCGATAAGGGGACTTTGTTAAACTCGATCACGGGCCTTCGTTATACTCGATCAGGGGACTTTGTTATACTCGACCAGGGGACTCTGTTATACTCGACCAGGGTGCCTTTGTTATGCTCGATGAGGGGACTTTGTTATATTCGAACAGGGGACTTTGTTTTACTCAATCAGGGGACTTTGTTTTTCTCGATCAGGGGGCTTTGTTATACTCGATCATTGGACTTAATTATACTCGACCCGGGGACTTTGTTTTTACTCGATCAGGACACTTTGTTATACTCGACCAGGGGACTTAGTTATGCTCGACCACGAGCCTTTTTGTTATACTCGATCAGGGGACTTTGTTATACTCGATTAGGGGACTTTGTTATATGCAACCAGGGGACTTTGTTTCTCTCGATCAGGGGACTTTGATATACTCGACCAGGGGACTTTGTTATGCTCGACCAGGGGTCTTTGTTATGCTGGATCCGGGGCTTTGTTATACTCGATCAGGGGACTATGTTATACTCGATCAGGGGCCTTTGTTATACTCGATCAGGGGACTTTGTTATACTCGATCAGAGTATTTGTTATACTCAATCAGGGGACTTTGTTTTTCTCGATGAGGGGGCTTTGTTATACTCGATCAGGGGACTTTGTTATACTCGACCAGGGGACTTTGTTTCTCTCGATCAGGGGACTTTGTTATACTCGATGAGGGGACTTTGTTATACTGAATCAGGGGACTTTTATATATGATGAGGGGTCTTTGTTATACTCGATCAAGGGGGCTTTGTTATACTCGATCAAGTGACTTTTTATACTCGATCAGGGGCCTTCGTTATACTCGATCAGGGGACTTTGTTATACTCGACCAGGGGACTTTGTTATACTCGACCAGGGTGCCTTTGTTATGCTCGATCAGGGGACTTTGTTATACTCGATCAGAGGACTTTGTTATACTTAATCAGGGGACTTTGTTTTTCTCGATCAGGGGGCTTTGTTATACTCGATCATTGGACTTTGTTATACTCGACCAGGGGACTTTGTTTTACTCGATCAGGAGACTTTGTTATACTCGACCAGGGGACTTAGTTATGCTCGACCAGTAGCCTTTTTGTTATACTCGGTCAGGGGACTTTGTTATACTCGATCAGGGGACTTTGTTATATTCGATCAAGGGACTTTGTTATATGCAACCAGGGGACTTTGTTTCTCTCGATTAGGGGACTTTCTTATACTCGACCAGGGGACTTTGTTATGCTCGACCAGGGGCCTTTGTTAAGCTCGATCCGGGGCTTTGTTATACTCGATCAAGGGACTTTGTTATACTCGATCAAGGGCCTTTGTTATACTCGATCAGGGGACTTTTGTTGTACTCAATCAGGGGACTTTGTTATACTCGATCAGGGGACTTTGTTTTTCTCGACCAGGGGACTTTGTTTTACTCGATCAGAGTACTTTGTTATAATCAATCAGGGGACTTTATTTTTCTCGATGAGGGGGCGTTATTATACTCGATCAGGGGACTTTGTTATACTCGACCAGGGGACTTTGTTTCTCTCGATCAAGAGACTTTGTTATACTCGACCAGGGGACTTTGTTTTACTCGATTAGGGGACTTTGGTATATTCGACCAGGGGACTTTGTTATGCTCGACCAGGGGCCTTTTTTTATTCGCTCAGGGGACTTTGTTATACTCAATCAGAGGTCTTTGTTATACTCGATTAGGGGCCTTTGTTATACTTGACAAGGGGTCTTTGTTTTACTCGATCAGGTGATTTTGTTTCTCTCGATCAGGGGACTTTGTTATACTCGCCTTCGGACTTTGTTTTACTCGATCAGGGGACTTTGGTACACTCGACCAGGGGACTTTCTTATGCTCGACGAGGGGCCTTTTTTTTTATCGCTCAGCGGACTTCGTTATACTCAATGAGAGGTCTTTGTTATACTCGATTAGGGGCCTTTGTTATACTCGATCAGGGGACTTTGTTATACTCGACCAGGGGGCTTTGTTTCTGTTGACATGGGGACTTTGTTATACTCGACCAGGGGACTTTGTTATGCTCGACCAGGCGCCTTTGTTATGCTCGATCCGGGGCTTTGTTATACTCGATCAGGGGACTTTGTTATACTCGATTAGGGGCCTTTGTTATACTCGTTTAGGGGACTTTGTTATACTCGATCACGTGACTTTGTTATACTCGATGAGGGGACTTTGTTTTACTCGACCAGGGGACTTTATTATACTCGATCAGGGGACTTTGTTATACTCGACCAGGGGACTTTGTTTCTGTTGACATGGGGACTTTGTTATACTCGACCAGGGGACTTTGTTATGCTCGACCAAGGGCCTTTGTTATGCTCGATCCGGGGATTTGTTATACTCGATCAGGGGACTTTGTTATACTCGATTAGGGGACTTAGTTATGCTCATCCAGGAGCCTTTTTGTTATACTCAATCAGGGGACTTTGTTATACTCGATCAGGGGACTTTGTTATATTCGATCAGGGGACTTTGTTATATGCAACCAGGGGACTTTGTTACTCTCGATTAGGGGACTTTCTTATACTCGACCAGGTGACTTTGTTATGCTCGACCAGGGGCCTTTGTTAAGCTCGATCCGGGGCTTTGTTATACTCGATCAGGGGACTTTGTTATACTCGATCAGGGGCCTTTGTTATACTCGATCAGGGGACATTGTTATACTCAATCAGGGGACTTTGTTATACTCGATCAGGGGACTTTTTTTACTCGACCAGGGGACTTTGATTTACTCGATCAGAGTACTTTGTTATACTCAATCAGGGGACATTGTTTTTCTCGATAAGGGGGCTTTGTTATACTCGATGAGGGAACTTTGTTATACTCGACCAGGGGACTTTGTTTCTCTCGATCAGGGGACTTTGTTATACTCGACCAGGGGACTTTGTTTTACTCGATTGGGGGATTTTGGTATACTCGACCAGGGGACTTTGTTATGCTCGACCAGGGGCCTTTTTTTATTCGCTCAGGGGACTTTGTTATACTCATTCAGAGGTCTTTGTTATATTCGATTAGGGGCCTTTGTTATACCTGACAAGGGGACTTTGTTTTACTCGATCAGGTGATTTTGTTTCTCTCGATCAGGGGACTTTGTTATACTCGCCTTCGGACTTTGTTTTACTCGATCAGGGGACTTTGGTATACTCGACCAGGGGACTTTCTTATGCTCGACGAGGGGCCTTTTTTTTATTCGCTCAGGGGACTTTGTTATACTCAATGAGAGGTCTTTGTTATACTCGATTAGGGGCCTTTGTTATACTTGACCAGGGGACTTTGTTTTACTCGATCAGGGGACTTTATTATACTCGATCAGGGGACTTTGTTACACTCGATCAGGGGACTTTCTTATACTCGATGAGAGGTCTTTGTTATACTCGATCAGGGGGCTTTGTTATACTCGATCAGGGGACTTTGGTATACTCGATCTGAGGTCTTTGTTATACTCGATCAGGGGACTTTGTTATACTCGACCAGGGGACTTTGTTATGCTCGATCAGGGTGCCTTTGTTATGCTCGATTATGGGAATTTGTTATACTCGATGATGGGACTTTGTTATACTAAATCTGGGGACTTTTTATATTTGATCAGGGGCTTTGTTATACTCGATCAAGTGGGTTTTGTTATACTCGATCAGGGGTCTTTGTTATACTCGATCAGGAGCTTTCGTTATACTCGATCAGGGGACTTTGTTATACTCGACCAGGGGACATTGTTATACTAGACCAGGGTGCCTTTGTTAAGCTCGATCAGGGGACTTGGTTATACTCGATCAGGGGACTTTGTTATACTCAATCAGGGGACTTTGTTTTTCTCGATAAGGGGGCTTTGTTATACTCGATCATTGGACTTTGTTATACTCGACCAGGGGACTTTGTTTTACTCAATCAGGAGACTTTGTTATACTCGACCAGGGGACTTAGTTATGCTCGACCAAGAGCCTTTTTGTTATACTCGATCAGGGGACTTTCTTATACTCGATCAGGGGACTATGTTATATGCAACCAGGGGACTTTGTTTCTCTCGATCAGGGGACTTTGTTATACTCGACCAGGGGACTTTGTTATGCTCGACCAGGGGCCTTTGTTATGCTCGATCCGGTGCTTTGTTATACTCGATCAGGGGACTTTGTTATACTCGATCAGGGGCCTTTGTTATACTCGATCAGGGGACTTTGTTATACTCGATCAGTGGACTTTGTTATACTCGATCAGGGGACTTTGTTTTACTCGACCATGGGACGTTGTTTTACTCGATCAGAGTACTTTGTTATACTCAATTAGGGGACTTTGTTTTTCTCGATGAGGGGGCTTTGTTATACTCGATCAGGGGACTTGTTATGCTCGACCAGGGGCCTTTATTATGCACGATCCGGTGCTTTGTTATACTCGATCAGGGACTTTGTTATACTCGATCAGGGGCCTTTGTTATACTCGATCAGGGGAGTTTGTTATACTCGACCAGGGAACTTTGTTATACTCTACCAGGGTGCCTTTGTTATGCTCGATCATTGAAATTTGTTTTACTCGATGAGGGGACTTTGTTATACTGAATCAGGGGACTTTTTATATTTGATCAGGGGTCTTTGTTATACTCGATCAAGGGGGCTTTGTTATACTCGATCAGGTGACTTCGTTATACTCGATCAGGGGCCTTCGTTATACTCGATCAGGGGACTTTGTTATACTCGACCAGGGGACTTTGGTATACTTGACCAGGGTGCCTTTGTTATGCTCGATCAGGGGACGTTTTTATACTCGACCTGGGGCCTTTGTTATGCTCGACCAGGGGACTTTTTTATACTCGATCAGAGGACTTTGTTATACTCAATCAGGGGACTTTGTTATACTCGACCTGGGGACTTTGACTTACTCGATCAGGGGACTTTGTTATACTCGACCAGGGGACTTTGTTATACTCGGTCAGGTGCCTTTGTTATACTCGATCGGGGGCCTTTGTTATACTCATTCAGGGGACTTTGTTATACTCGATCAGGTGACTTTGTTATATTCGTTCATGGGACTTTGTCATACTCGATCAGAGGGCTTTGATATACTCGACCGGGGTGCCTTTGTTATGCTCGATCAGGGGACTTTGTTATACTTGATCAGGGGCCTTTGTTATGCTCGATCCGGGGCTTTGTTATACTCGATCAGGGGACTTTGTTATACTAGACCAGGTTGCCTTTGATAAGCTCGATCAGGGGACTTTGTTTTACTCGATCAGGGGACTTTGTTATACTCGACCAGGGGACTTTGTTCTACTCGACCCGGGTGCCTTTGTTATGCTCGATCAGTTGACTTTGTTATACTCGATCAGGGGACTTTGTTATACTCGATCAGGGGACTTTGTTATACTCGATGAGGGGGCTTTTGTTATACTCGATCAGGGGACTTTGTTATACTCGACCAGGGGACTTTCTTATGCTCTACGAGGGGCCTTTTTTTATTCGCTAATGGGACTTTTTTATACTCAATGAGAGGTCTTTGTTATACTCGATCAGGGGCCTTCGTTATACTCGATCATGGGACTTTGTTATACTCGATCAGAGGTCGTTGTTATACTCGATCAGGGGACTTTGTTATACTCGACCAGGGGACTTTGTTATGCTCGACCAGGGTGCCTTTGTTATGCTCGATCATTGGAATTTGTTATACTCGATGAGGGGACTTTGTTATATTCAATCTGGGGACTTTTTATATTTGATCAGGGGGCTTTGTTATACTCGACCAAGGGGGCTTTGTTATACTCGATCAGGGGACTTTATTATACTCGACCAGGGGACTTTGTTATACTCGACCAGGGGACTTTGTAATGCTGCTCGACCCAGGGGGCCTTTGTTATGCTCGATCAGGGCTTTATTGCTCCTCGAACAGGGGACGCTATGTTATACTCGATTAGGGCCTTTGTTACTCGATAAGGAGACTTTGTTATATAAATCCGCGGGACTTTGTACTCGATGAGATGTTTTTACTCGACCAGGGACTTTGTTTACTCGATCAAATTGCTGTTATACTCAATCAGGGGACTTTGTTATACTCGATCAGGGGGCTTTGATTTACTCAATCTTGGGACTTTGTTATGCTCAATCAGGGGACTTTGTTTTACTCGATCAGGGACTTTGTTATTTTCGACCAAGGGCCTTTGTTATACTCGAGACGGGGAATAGGTTATACTCGATCATGGGGCTTTGTTATACTCGATCAGGGACTTTGTTATACTCGACCAGGGACTTTCTTATACTCGACGAGGGCTGTTTCTCTCGATAAGGGAGACTTTTCTCACTCGACCAGGGACTTTGTTATATGACCAGAACATTCTTGCTCGATCCGGTTCTTTGTTGTACTCGATCAGGGGACTTTGTTATACTCGACCAGGGGACTTTGTTATACTCGACCAAGGGCCTTTGTTATGCTCGACCAGGGGACTTTGTTATACTCGATCTGAGGACTTTGTTATGCTCAATCAGGGGACTTTGTTATACTCAACCAGGGGACTTTGTTATACTCGGTCAGGTGCCTTTGTTGTACTCGATCGAGGGCCTTTGTTATACTCATTCAGGGGACTTTGTTATACTCGATCAGGTGACTTTGTTATACTCGACCAGGGGACTTTGTTATGCTCGACCAGGGGCCTTTGTTATACACGATCCGGGGCTTTGTTATACTCGATCAGGGGACTTTGTTATACTCGATCAGGGGACTCTGTTGTAATCGTTCAGGGGACTTTGCTATACTCGAACAGAGGCCTTTGTTATACTCGATCAGGGGACTTTGGTATACTCAATCAGGTGACTTTGTTATACTCGTTCAGAGGACTTTGTTATACTCGATCAGGGGGCTTTGTTATACTCGATCAGGAGCCTTTGTCATACTCGATGAGGGGGCTTTGTTATACTCGATCATGGGACTTTGTTATAGTCGTCCAGGGGACTTTGTTATACTCGACCAGGGGACGTTTTTATACTCGACCAGAGGCCTTTGTTATGCTCGACTAGGGGACTTTGTTATACTCGATCAGAGAACTTTGTTTTACTCAATCAGGGGACTTTGTTATACTCGACCAGGGGACTTTGTTATACTCGGTCAGGTGCGTTTGTTATACTCGATTGGGGGCCTTTGTTATACTCATTTAGAGGACTTTGTTATACTCAATGAGGGGCCACTTTTATAGTCAAGCAGGGGCTTTTGTTATAATCGATCAGGGGACTTTGGTATACTCGATCAGGTGACTTTGTTATATTCGTTCATGGGACATTGTTATACTCGATCAGGGGTCTTTGTTATACTCAAAGAGGGGCCTTTGTAATACTCGATGAGGGGTATTTTTTATACTCGATCAGGGGACTTTGTATTACTCGCCCAGGGGACTTTGTTATACTCGACCAGGCAGCTTTGTTATACTCGATCAGGGGCGTTTCTTATGCTCGATCTGGGGACGTTGTTATACTCGAGCAGGGGACTTTGTTATACTCGATCAGGTGACTTTGATATACTCGTTTGGGGACTTTGTTATACTCGATCAAGGAACTTTGTTATACTCGATGAGGAGACTTTGTTAAACTCGACAAGAGGGCTTTGATATACTCGATCGGGGGACTTTTTATATTTGATCAGGGGTGTTTGTTATACTCGATCATTGGGGCTTTGTTATACTCGACCAGGGGACTTTGTTTTACTCGATCAGGAGACTTTGTTATACTCGACCAGGGGACTTTCATATATTCGATCAGGGGACTTTGTTATATGCAACCAGGGGACTTTGTTTCTCTCGATTAGGGGACTTTGTTATACTCGACCAGGGGAATTTGTTATGCTCGACCAGGGGCCTTTGTTAAGCTCGATCCGGGGCTTTGTTATACTCGATCAGGGGACTTTGTTATACTCGATCAAGGGCCTTTGTTGTACCCGATCAGGGGACTTTGTTATACTCAATCAGGGGACTTTGTTATACTCGATCAGGGGACTTTGTTTTACTCGACCAGGGGACTTTGTTTTACTCGACCAGGGGACTTTGTTTTACTCGATTGGGGGACTTTGGTATACTCGACCAGGGGACTTTGTTTCTCTTGATCAGGGTACTTTGTTATACTCGACCAGGGGACTTTGTTTTACTCGATTGGGGGACTTTGGTATACTCGACCAGGGGACTTTGTTATGCTCGACCAGGGGCCTTTTTTAATTCGCTCAGGGGACTTTGTTATACTCAATCAGAGGTCTTTGTTATACTCGATTAGGGCCTCTGTTATACTTGACAAGGGACTTTGTTTTTACTCGATCAGGTGGTGCTGCTTTCTCTCTCGATCCGGGGGACTTCGTGTTATACTCATGATTTGTTTTTACTCGATGAGGGGACTTTGGTATACTCGACTAGGGACTTTCTTGCCTTTCGACGAGGGCCTTTCTTATGCTGATGAGAGGTCTTTGTTATACTCGATCAGAGGGCTTTGTTGCTCTTTCGATCAGGGGACTTTGGTATACTCGATCTGAGGTCTTTGTTATACTCGATCAGGGGACTTTGTTATACTCGACCAAGGGACTTTGTTATGCTCGACCAGGGTGCCTTTGTTATGCTCGATCATGGGAATTTGTTATACTAGATGAGGGGACTTTGTTATACTCAATCTGGGGACTTTTTATATTTGATCAGGGGGCTTTGTTATACTCGATCAAGTGGGTTTTGTTATACTCGATCAGTGGACTTTGTTATACTCGATCAGGGGCCTTCGTTATACTCTATCAGGGGACTTTGTTATACTCGACCAGGGGACATTGTTATACTAGACCAGGTTGCCTTTGATAAGCTCGAACAGGGGACTTTGTTATACTCGATCAGGGGACTTTGTTATACTCAATCAGTGGACTTTGTTTTTCTCGATAAGGGGGCTTTGTTATACTCTATCATTGGACTTTGTTATACTCGACCAGGGGACTTTGTTTTACTCGATCAGGAGACTTTGTTATACTCGACCAGGGGACTTAGTTAAGCTCGACCAAGAGCCTTTTTGTTATACTCGATCAGGGGACTTTGTTATACTCGATCAGGGGGACTTTGTTATATGCAACCAGGGGACTTTGTTTCTCTCGATCAGGGGACTTTGTTATACTCGACCAGGGGACTTTGTTATGCTCGACCAGGGGCCTTTGTTATGCTCGATCAGGTGCTTTGTTATACTCGATCAGGGGACTTCGTTATACTCGATCAGGGGCGCTGTTATACTTTCGATCAGGGGACTTTTGACATACTTTCGATCATGGGAATTTGATATACTCGATGAGGGGACTTTGTTATACTGAATCAGGGGACTTTTTATATTTGATCAAGGGTCTTTGTTATACTCAGTCAAGGGGGCTTTGTTATACTCGATCAGGTGACTTTGTTATACTCGTTCAGGGGCCTTCGTTATACTCGATCAGGGGACTTTGTTATACTCGACCAGGGGACTTTGTTATACTCGACCGGGGTGCCTTTGTTATGCTCGATCAGGTAACTGTTGTTATACTCAATCAGGGGACTTTGTTATACTCGACCTGGGGACTTTGTCTTACTCGATCAGTGGACTGTGTTATACTCGACCAGGGGACTTTGTTATGCTCAGTCAGGTGCCTTTGTTATACTCGATCGGGGGCCTTTGTTATACTCATTCAGGGGACTTTGTTATACTCGATCAGGTGACTTTGTTATATTCGTTCATTGGACTTTGTCATACTCGATCAGGGGGCTTTGTTATACTTGACCAGGGGGCTTTGTTATACCCGATCAGGGGACTTTGTTATACTCGACCAAGGGACTTTGTTTTACTCGATCAGGAGACTTTGTTTTACTCGACCACGGGACTTTGTTATGCTCGACGAGGAGCCTTTTTGTTATACTCGAGAAGGGGACTTTGTTATACTCGATCAGGGGACTTTGTTATACTCGATCAGGGGACTTTGTTATACTCGACCAGGGGGCTTTGTTTCTGTTGACATGGGGACTTTGTTATACTCGACCAGGGGACTTTGTTATGCTCGACCAGGCGCCTTTGTTATGCTCGATCCGGGGCTTTGTTATACTCGATCAGGGGACTTTGTTATACTCGATTAGGGGCCTTTGTTATACTCGTTTAGGGGACTTTGTTATACTCGATCACGTGACTTTGTTATACTCGATGAGGGGACTTTGTTTTACTCGACCAGGGGACTTTATTATACTCGATCAGGGGACTTTGTTATACTCGACCAGGGGACTTTGTTTCTGTTGACATGGGGACTTTGTTATACTCGACCAGGGGACTTTGTTATGCTCGACCAAGAACCTTTGCTCGATCGGGAGCTTTGTTATACTCGATCAGGGGACTTTTGTTAGCATATGATTAGGGGACTTGTTATGCTCAACCAGAGCCTTTGTTATACTCGATCAGGGACTTTGTTCTGCCGATCAGGGGACTTTGTTATATTCGATCGGGGACTTTGTTATATACAGCAGGGGACTTTGTTACTCTCGATTAGGGGACTTTGTTATACTCGACCAGGGACTTTGTTATGCTCGACAGGGCCTTTGTTAAGCTCGATCCGGGACTTGTTATACTCGATCAGGGACTTTGTTATATACTCGATCAGGGCCTTTGTTATACTCGATCAGGGGACTTTGTTATACTCAATCAGGGGACTTTGTTATACTCGATCAGGGGACTTTGTTTTACATGACCAGGGGACTTTGTTTTACTCGATCAGATTACTTTGTTATACTCAATCAGGGGACTTTGTTTTTCTCGATGAGGGGGCTTTATACTCGATCAGGGGACTTTGTTATACTCGACCAGGGGACTTTGTTTCACTCGATCAGGGGACTTTGTTATACTCGACCAGGGGACTTTGTTTTACTCGATTAGGGGACATTGGTATACTCGACCAGGGGATTTTGTTATGCTCGACCAGGGGCCTTTTTTTATTCGCTCAGGGGACTTTGTTATACTCAATCTAAGGTCTTTGTTATACTCAATTAGGGGCCTTTGTTATACTTGACTAGGGGACTTTGTTTTACTCGATCAGGTGACTTTGTTTCTCTCGATCAGGGGACTTTGTTGTACTCGCCTTCGGACTTTGTTTTACTTGATCAGGGGACTTTGGTATACTCGACCAGGGGACTTTCTTATGCTCAACGAGGAGCCTTTTATTTATTCGCTCAGGGGACTTTGTTATACTCAATGAGAGGTCTTTGTTATACTCGATTAGGGGCCTTTGTTATACTTGACCAGGGGACTTTGTTTTACTCGATCAGGGGACTTTATTATACTCGATCAGGGGACTTTGTTACACTCGACCAGGGGACTTTCTTATACTCGATGAGAGGTCTTTGTTATACTCGATCAGGGGGCTTTGTTATACTCGACCAGAAGAGATTGTTTTACTCGATCAAGGGACTTTGGTATACTCGATCTGAGGTCTTTGTTATACACGACCAAGGGACTTTTTTATGCTCGACCAGGGTGCCTTTGTTATGCTCGATCATGGGAATTTGTTATACTCGATGAGGGGACTTTGTTATACTCAATCTGGCTCCTTTTTATATTTGATTAGGGGGCTTTGTTATACTCGATCAAGTGGGTTTTGTTATACTCGATCAGGGGACTTTGTTATACTCGATCAGGGGCCTTCGTTATACTCTATCAGGGGACTTTGTTATACTCGACCAGGGGACATTGTTATACTAGACCAGGGTGCCTTTGTTAAGCTCGATAAGGGGACTTTGTTATACTCGATCAGGGGACTTTGTTATACTCAATTAGGGGACTTTGTTTTTCTCGATCAGGGGGCTTTGTTATACTCGATCATTGGACTTTGGTATACTCGACCAGGGGACTTAGTTATGCTCGACCAAGAGCCTTTTTCTTATACTCGATCAGGGGACTTTGTTATACTCGATCAGGGGACTTTGTTATACTCGATCAGGGGACTTTGTTATATGCAACCAGGGGACTTTGTTTCTCTCGATCAGGGACTTTGTATATACTCGACCAGGGACTTTGTTTGTCTTTCGACCAGGGGCCTTTGTTATGCTCGATCGGTGCTTTGTGTTATACTCGATCAGGGGACTTTGTTATACTCGATCAAGGGGCGCTGTTATACTTTCGATCAGGGGACTTTGTTATACTTTCGATCGTGGACTTTGTTATACTCGATAGAGGACTTTATACTCAATCTGGGGACTTTTTATATTTGATGAGGGGGCTTTGTTATACTCGATCAAGGGGGCTTTGTTATACTCGATCAGGGGACTTTGTTATACTCGATCAGGGGCCTTTGTTATACTCGATCAGGGGACTTTGTTATACTCGACCAGGGGACTTTGTTATACTCGACCAGGGTGCCTTTGTTATGCTCGATCAGGGGACGTTTTTATACTCGACATGGGGCCTTTGTTATGCTCGACCAGGGGACTTTGTTATACTCGATCAGAGAACTTTGTTATACTCAATCAGGGGACTTTGTTATACTCAACCTGGGGAATTTGTCTTACTCGATCAGGGGACTTTGTTATACTCGACCAGGGGACTTTGTTATACTCGGTCAGGTGCCTTTGTTATACTCGATCGGGGGCCTTTGTTATACTCATTCAGGGGACTTTGTTATACTCGATCAGGTGACTTTGTTATATTCGTTCATTGGACTTTGTCATACTCGATCAGGGGGCTTTGTTATACTCGACCAGGGGGCTTTGTTATACCCGATCAGAGGACTTTGTTATACTCGACCAAGGGACTTTGTTTTACTCGATCAGGAGACTTTGTTTTACTCGACCACGGGACTTTGTTATGCTCGACGAGGAGCCTTTTTGTTATACTCGATAAGGGGACTTTGTTATACTCGATCAGGGGACTTTGTTATACTCGATCAGGGGACTTTGTTATACTCGACCAGGGGGCTTTGTTTCTGTTGACATGGGGACTTTGTTATACGCGACCAGGGGACTTTGTTATGCTTGACCAGGGGCCTTTGTTATGCTCGATCCGGGGCTTTGTTATACTCGATCAGGGGACTTTGTTATACTCGATTAGGGGCCTTTGTTATACTCGTTTAGGGGAACTTTGTTATACTCGATCACGTGACTTTGTTATACTCGATGAGGGGACTTTGTTTTACTCGACCAGGGGACTTTGTTATACTCGATCAGGGGACTTTGTTATACTCGACCATGGGACATTGTTTCTGTTGACATGGGGACTTTGTTATACTCGACCAGGGGACTTTGTTATGCTCGACCAAGGGCCTTTGTTATGCTCGATCCGGGGCTTTGTTATACTCGATCAAGGGACTTTGTTATACTCGCCTTCGGACTTTGTTTTACTCGATCAGGGGACTTTGTTATACTCGATCAGGGGACTTTGTTATATTCGATCAGGGGACTTTGTTATATGCAACCAGGGGACTTTGTTACTCTCGATTTGGGGACTTTGTTATACTCGACCAGGGGACTTTGTTATGCTCGACCAGGGGCCTTTGTTAAGCTCGATCCGGGGCTTTGTTATACTCGATCAGGGGACTTTGTTATACTCGATCAGGGGCCTTTGTTATACTCAATCAGGGGACTTTGTTATACTCAATCAGGGGACTTTGTTATACTCGATCAGGGGACTTTGTTTTACTCGACCAGGGGACTTTGTTTTACTCGATCAGAGTATTTTGTTATACTCAATCAGGGGACATTGTTTTTCTCGATGAGGGGGCTTTGTTATACTCGATGAGGGGACTTTGTTATACTCGACCAGGGGACTTTGTTTCTCTCGATCAGGGGACTTTGTTATACTCGACCAGGGGACTTTGTTTTACTCGATTGGGGGATTTTGGTATACTCGACCAGGGTACTTTGTTATGCCCGACCAGGGGCCTTTTTTTATTCGCTCAGGGGACTTCGTTATACTCAATGAGAGGTCTTTGTTATACTCGATTAGGGGCCTTTGTTATACTTGACAAGGGGACTTTGTTTTACTCGATCAGGTGATTTTGTTTCTCTCGATCAGGGGACTTTGTTATACTCGCCTTCGGACTTTGTTTTACTCGATCAGGGGACTTTGGTATACTCGACCAGGGGACTTTCTTATGCTCGACGAGGGGCCTTTTTTTTATTCGCTCAGGGGACTTTGTTATACTCAATGAGAGGTCTTTGTTATACTCGATTAGGGGCCTTTGTTATACTTGACCAGGGGACTTTGTTTTACTCGATCAGGGGACTTTATTATACTCGATCAGGGGACTTTGTTACACTCGACCAGGGGACTTTCTTATACTCGATGAGAGGTCTTTGTTATACTCGATCAGGGGGCTTTGTTATACTCGACCAGAAGAGATTGTTTTACTCGATCAAGGGACTTTGGTATACTCGATCTGAGGTCTTTGTTATACACGACCAAGGGACTTTTTTATGCTCGACCAGGGTGCCTTTGTTATGCTCGATCATGGGAATTTGTTATACTCGATGAGGGGACTTTGTTATACTCAATCTGGCTACTTTTTATATTTGATTAGGGGGCTTTGTTATACTCGAT
>NW_024721994.1:0-5551 GCF_018991925.1 Homarus americanus | reverse complement strand
GCAGTGGTTGGTGGTGTCATGACTGCAGTGGTTGGTGGTGTTATAACTGCAGTGGTTGGTGGTGTCATGACTGCAGTGGTTGGTGGTGTTATAACTGCAGTGGTTGGTGGTGTTATGACTGCAGTGGTTGGTGGTGTTATGACTGCAGTGGTTGGTGGTGTTATAACTGCAGTGGTTGGTGGTGTTATAACTGCAGTGGTTGGTGGTGTTATAACTGCAGTGGTTGGTGGTGGCCATGACTGCAGTGGTTGGTGGTGTTATAACCGTGGTTGGTGGTGCCATGACCGCAGTGGTTGGCAGGTGTTATAACTGCAGTGCTGGTGCTCGCGACTGCAGTGGTTGGTGGTGTCATGACTGCAGTGGTTGGTGGTGTTATAACTGCAGTGGTTGGTGGTGTCATGACTGCAGTGGTTGGTGGTGTTATAACTGCAGTGGTTGGTGGTGTTATGACTGCAGTGGTTGGTGGTGTTATGACTGCAGTGGTTGGTGGTGTTATAACTGCAGTGGTTGGTGGTGTTATGACCGCAGTGGTTGGTGGTGTTATAACCGCAGTGGTTGGTGGTGTCATGACTGCAGTGGTAGGTGTCAAGCACTGCAGTGGTTGGTGGTGTTATGACTGCAGTGGTTGGTGGTGTTATAACTGCAGTGGTTGGTGGTGTTATGACTGCAGTGGTTGGTGGTGTTATAACTGCAGTGGTTGGTGGTGTCATGACTGCAGTGGTTGGTGGTGTTATAACTGCAGTGGTTGGTGGTGTTATGACTGCAGTGGTTGGTGGTGTTCTTCAAGTTTCGGAAGATTTTGATGGCGTTGAGGTGAGAACAAACTAGTATTGCTGAGGTGATAAAGTAGACTGTGTTCTACGTGGCCAAGATGAGGTTTTTGTTCTTCGTGGCCCAAGAAGAAGTCTGTGTTCAAGGCCAGACAAGACGTACCATCGGGCACCAGATGTTAATATTCTTCAGAGACCGGAAGTCATCGCTCTTGATCGACAAAAACTGATTTAACCTAACCTATCCTAACCTAAACGAAATATCGGTGTTCTTCAGGTGTCGGAGGTCGGTGTTCTAATCCACTAGCACTGTGGTGTTCTTGGTCTCCTGGGAACAAAAATGTAAATCCAGAGTATCCAGCTTCACCTACCATCGCCGCGGACTCCTCTCGACCAAACACTGTCCCGCGGGAACCAGGAAGCTCTGTATACTTGTGTAATTTCCGGAAAGTTACACAACAAGAGCTTAAAGTTAAGTACTCCCAGTATGTTTCCACGATGCATGGACACAATCCCGTGATGAGGGTATGTGTGTGGGGGCCGGGAGGTGCGGGGGTAATGTGACGCGTGGAGGCGTGTGGTCCCAGGGGCGGACAGCCAGCCAAGCTCGCTGCCCTAACCTGCCCATCCCAGGCGTCCCCCCCCCCCCGTCCACACGGTCACGCCGGGTCAGCTTAGGTCACTCTGTAGGGGGAGGGGGGGTGACCACTTGGGCACGTGCAACATAGCATGGCAAGTTGGAGATGGCACCTTGGGTGGGTATAAGGTGATGGCGTGTTTACAAATACTTGGTGTCGGTGGCGGTGGGAGCCGGGCACCAAAATAGCCCCCGGGCCGCTCCCATTTTGGTTGGAGGGGGGCGTGGGTGCCAAGTGCCTCACACCGCCAACACCACAATTATCATACAACACTATAATTACCTGTATGGAATTCTTGCCAAGTAGTAAAATGCATTGTAAGGAAGATAGGGAGCCCTGGATGACGGTCGGGGAGGCTGGCAGGTAGAAGGAAGCTCAAGGATGAAATAAGAGATATGAGTGTGTGTGTGGCGGCGTGAGCGGAGGGCCGGCGGGCTGCAGGTATCTGGTAGCGAGAGCTGGTGGGCCGCCATTTACGTGTGTGCAGGCCAACTGGGCTCTTGAAGAGCAGTCGCCCCGCTGCCCAGTCCGATCCCCGACCAGGCTAACCTTCCTCCGCTCGGCCGAACAACAAGCCTCCGCAAGTGTTACGGTGTGTATCCGGCAATAGAACAAAGCCTGACGAATCTATAAAATAATCTTTGCCGGGGAGAGTACCGGCAGGTCCATTGGAGTATACGTGTGAGAGTGGTCAGTGTTACGCGCGGCCATAAGTGTTCAAGTGCAAGACAGTGTAAGTGTTCGTCTGTGTGGTGCAGGAGTTTTCCCCCCAGATGCTGCGCCGGCCCCTCCGCCAAGCCCCGTCAACACTGCCTGCAGCTCAACGGCCAGCAAGTGTTCCTCCCTTTTAGTAGTGTTGTTGTGGCAACCCTCTGAAGGCTAGGCAGGCGGTGCGCGGAGGGGCCCGCCAGCTCCCCTGCTCTGCTCTCTTGCATGGTTGTCATATAAGCGTCCAAAGACCAGCCATGATCTCTCTTATAACCATCAGTCTCCCAGGAACGATACAGAAATTATAGTTTGTCTCAGTAAAGGTGTAATTGTATACCAGTAATTACTAAGACAGTCCTGTCCTTCACAGACCAGGAAGAGACCGTAAATCACACCCCAAAGTGTATTAAAAGATACTCTAACATAATCACCATTACTAAACGATAATGTGGACCATTAAACTCTAAACATCTTAACTAAACCTAAATAAGAAATGATGAATTAAATAGGTAAAGGATTCTGTGAGAGCCTAGCCGCTGCCAGGGCTCGCACACGAGGCCCCTGTACAGCAAGCTAAAGTCTTCTGGCGGGGCACAAGAACGAGGCTTCCCGTGTGACCCTGGGATCATTATGTCTTGTATACCTTTTTGGCATCCCGTGAACCTCGTTAATAAGTACGTGTGGATAAACTTGAAAATTACTACGAGTTCCCTATTACTCAAAAGAATCTATCCCAGGAACCAATTGGCTAAGTATAACCGAGGAAGTCCTTGTTGGGTGTGGACTATGACAGTCACCCGGCCTGAGCTCAAGTTCTGGTCCACCTCTCAGCTGGATGTGTTCCGAGTCTGACAGATGTTTTGAGTGTGTTATAAGTGAACTATACCTTAGTGTATAACTATGTGCTAGTGAGGAGTGATATTTTGTCCAGTCACTGATGGTCACATGTGCTAGACGAAGTTGTGGTGGTGGAGACGGGCGCAGTAGTACAAGTAGTAGTTAGTAGAGACAGGACTGAGCAGTGATGTTGGAGACACACAACACTACCGAGACACAGAGTTGTACATAGTTTGAATTGGTTTGGTAGAGACGAAATTATACATAGCAAAGGTAGTTGAAAGATGACTGGTGATGACTGGTGGTGGTGGGGGACACAAGGGGAAGAGAATATAGTTCTGCATGTCTTAATGGTGACCTAAAGACACACATGGTGGTGAACAGAGATAGAAACATACACACAGTTGGACAATGTAGCGGAGATAAGAGCTAGGAGAGTTTTTACATGACATTGTTTGTGCAGAAATGTATAAAATAGTTGTTGAGTCTGGCAGAGTTGTATACAAGCTGAGTGTCAGTACAGCGGTGAACACCATATAACTTGTAACTTGACAATGAAACTTACCTGTAGTAGAATATTTCATTGAGGATGTGATAGACTAGTTTACCTGAGTTAGAGGTCTTAAGTGGACACGATGATGGAGAGCCTAACCCATGTTTCTGGTCTTTTCCTTCCCGAGATGACAATAAGAAGTGCCATAGTATTTAGTTTTAGGATCGAACACTTTTTGTAGTTAAATTTCGCGCCGTTAGATAATAATGCCAGGCGTCTGATACTAGTATATATAGTTTCCAACCCTATCAGGCCTGTTTGAAGGACTTGTTGATTACAAATAGAGAAATGTACATCAGGTGTAACAAAATTATAGAGTGACTACCCGCGGAGTGATACTGGAGCCACTTTATGAGAGCCTGTGAACCTAGTATTGAGTATTGAACACCTTGTCATTTGGAGCTACCTGTGTATTTAGTTACAAAAATTTTAGTTTGAGTTTAATTAGTTGAACATGAACCTTCAGTATGAAGTTAAAATTAAATAATTCAGTATCAACTTGTGTTAAAAAATTTGATTGGAATGTCATTATGTAGACTGGTTTCACGTACGTCCTTAAATCCCAGAGAATGAGAATTGGTGAATAGTATTTATTTCTTAGGGACGATCTGATGTTACATTTGGGGTCTATGTTAGCTTGTGGGGCTACCGAGGGCTACCAGAAGACGTTGATAGGCTACCGAGGGCTATCAGAAGACGTTGAGAGGCTACCGAGGGCTATCAGAAGACGTTAACAGGTAGTGGTAGCGTCTTTCAAGAGCTTTGTCCACACTAGGTTGTCCTTCCTCACGAGTCTAGTGTCGAGTAATGTCTAACCAGATGATCAACATGGATGCTTGTGGAGTCAGTTCATTTGAGAAAAGTGAAAGCAAAACACAGTGATCATAGAGAACAGCCTGATAATATAACAATGACACCAAGACGATGAGTTAATGGCCACTATTTAGAGCAAGAATTTCTAACACGATCATCATCAAAATTGTGTTGTGATGAATGTTGTTGTAAACGACACGAGTTGTGGTCGCTGGTGCCGTCATCGTCCTCTCGTGCCGTCATCGTCCTCTCGTGCCGTCATCGTCCTATCTGACTACTATGAAGTATTATATTGTCCTCCTGAAATATCTTTATGGTGACTTTATTAAGACATTTGGTCATTACTCCTTGCGATTATTTATAAAAGTTTACATAGGCGAGGAAGTAACTGCTCTTGTATGAGATGTATAAATATATACCAAGTGTAGTGTGAGTTAACTGAGGAAACGTTCAAGAACAAAAGTGTCTCAAGTAAAAGTGTCTCAAGTAAAAGTGTCTCAAGTCACATAAATGTTTGATGTGATAATTATAAACATATTAACCGAGGAGGAATTTTTGGCAGAATATCAGTGTTTGTCACAGACGATGGGGCCAGAAGTCAGTGATGGCCGGGTGGCCCACCCTTGAAGGTCACATCTCCTGGCCTTGCCAACACCACTCCATTATTCATGTTGGCCTTTGATCACAGCGTAGCACTTTATTGCCTGTGCTTTGTATCTCAGTTAGCTCACCGCTGTATGGATGAGCGTAGTAGTAAACGTTTGCTGTCAGCCAGATGTCTTTGTGTCCCATAAACGTTTTTTTTTTGGTCATACGAGACGGTAAACTGCATCGCCTCGCCTCATATAGTCTCTGTCTTCACCATAAACTGTGGTTATCACATGTTTTGGTAAATAATATTGATCATATAGCCTGTAAATAAAGGTACGTAACACATGTCACATTATGGTTATCAGTATCTTACGGTAGTCAAGATTGTTGCTTGTGTTCTATCACTTACCTCCGGCACTAGAGCTTTATTACTACTGTGGTGGCTGAGGGAGCTGAAGAGCCAGACCTGATGAATTCACTGCTAAAATTAGCTACATTAATAATCAAGAAGCTCTGCATCACAAGCTATCATGGCTGAAGACTTTAAGTAACTGAATATCATTACTCGGACGGACATGGGTGGTTACGTGGCTTTGATTGACACAGGCGCCCGTTCACCTTCTTGGCATCGATGGCTATGT
>NW_024721993.1:0-27767 GCF_018991925.1 Homarus americanus | reverse complement strand
CATCCAGCCTCTTAATACAGCAAACAGGCATTAGTCTCTCTCTGTTTTCACTGGAGGTAACATCTTGCTTGAGACTCTCTTCAACTAAACGCTTTTTTTTCTGAGTTTCCAAGCAAATTATTGGTCATCTTGAAATATATTTTACATATTGACAATATACAGTATAATGCAGTGCAGTGTTGATTTAAAGAAATTAATCTTGAATTACACCAAGAGAGCTAAAATTTTATGGGTGAAATGGCACCATGGGGTGACTTCTCTTCTTCCTTCTCCTCCACCCCCATTCTAAATCCCATCATCATCATCCAAGAGCCTTCTACATATACACCTCAAAGTAAGTGAACTTTTCTACCATTTTTGTTGAATTTAGGAAATTTTCGTTGAGCTGGAACCAATTACCCAAAAACCCATTGAAACAATGGTTTCGGTTAACGAACGACCTTCTGGAACGGATTGAGTTCGTTAACCGAGGGGTCACTGTGTGTGTATATGTGTGTGTATATGTGTGTATATATTTATATATATATATATATATATATCACACATATATATATATATATATATATATATATATATATATATATATATATATATATATATATCACACATATATATATATATACATATATATATACATATACATATACATATATATATATATATATATATATATATATATATATATATATATATATATATATATATATATATATATATATATATATATATATATATATATATATTCTTCAATAATATTTTCTTAACTTTTTACTTTTTTATTATTTATATTATTAATAATATTTTGTATAAATCGTACATTTTTAAATATGATGCCTGAAAAAGGGTCTGTCTTGATAGGACAGATTATGTAAATTACTTTACTCATGTTATCTACTGTATATACAATGAAATTCCACCAATTCTTTAAAGATAAAAACTTTTCGTGACATTTACACCAGTATACAAAAGATAAGCTAATCCTAAGCTAATGGGTTAATACCCCGTTTATGAGAGCATAAACCTCTCTCTTTTTAATGCCAATTTCTCCGTCTCAATTAATATTCGTTTCGTCTCTAATTTCGGGACCAACCTTATCTATTTCTGCCACTTCATGATTTGGAGCATGAGCAGGTTTAGAATTAAACCTTTTATCTTTTATTCCTCTAATTATTACAAAAAATAATCGGCATTCCTCCGAATCGGCACTTA
This sequence comes from Homarus americanus, assembly GCF_018991925.1. Lineage (NCBI taxonomy): Eukaryota > Metazoa > Arthropoda > Malacostraca > Decapoda > Nephropidae > Homarus > Homarus americanus. The sequence continues at coordinate 26,558 of NW_024721993.1, read as the reverse complement.
AATACATTCTCGTCCCAGCTCTACGATCCGCTATTATTATTTTTTCTGCTTCAATTATATTTATTTCTCCCAGCTTTGCACCACTTTGCTTAACTCTTGCTCTTCTTCTTAAACTAGGAGCAGCTCCATTCCATTTTTTATTCCCCCAAGTTATAGAAGGCATAAATTGAATTCAATCTACTGTATTGCACTCGTAACCGTTCAAAAAATTACTCGTGTACTTTTACTTTCGTATCTTACTTTTAATTATTTACTAACTTCAATGTTATTTTATGAAATTATTTTATCAGCAACTATTGGAGCAGTTGGTGGTATTAATCAGACAATGCTTCGAAATTTTTTAGCTCTTTCTTCTATTAATCATATAGCATGAATATTTTCTGTTATTTTAATCAGTGAAAATGTGTGAACAATATACTTTACTTTTTACTCTTTAATATCTACTTCAGTACTGTAGCATTAATTTTTCACTTCCAACAGATTTTTCATTTTTCTCAAATTACTTCCAATAATGCTTCACCCCTGCCTAATAAACTTCTTATACTTTTGTCTTTACTTTCACTAGGTGGACTACTGTAGTGGATACTCTCCCCTACAACTGACAAGCCTGGCCGCATTCCATAGCGGCGGAGTTCAGCCAACCGGCGAGTTTCTCACGGCAAGGGGGGGGGGGGCACCTGGATACTCTCACCACAAACCTAGTCGCCTAGACTCGCGCCAAGTTTCTCTGACAAGTCTAGACTGGGGGGGTCGACACCGGCGACGCTTACATCCGGTCTTACTTCCGGTGGCAGAGTATATGAGCTCTCGCTCTTGCAATTGAAGTCCATTTTACTCCACGTTCCTGAACCAGCAAGACCTCCAAACAAGCTCCTAACCCAACGGGACCTCTGACCAAGCTTCTCACTAACCAGACCCCCAGCAAGCTCCTCACCCAACAGGACCTCTGAGCAAGCTTCTCACCAACCAGACCCCTAGCAAGCTCCTCGCCCAACAGGACCTCTGAGCAAGCTTCTCACCAACCAGACCCCTAGCAAGCTCCTCACCCAACAGGACCTCTGAGCAAGCTTCTCACCAACCAGACCCCTAACAAGCTCCTCGCCCAACAGGACCTCACCACACGGCAACTCCCTGGCACTGCACTGTACATACAATATATACAGAAAACGCATTGAGAGTTTCTATCTTACCTCAATCCCGAGTGCGAGATATCTACGTGTAGGTACATATGTGAGCCCATACAGAGTGAATTTGACAACTGGCCACACAACCACCTTTTACTGATTTTTCCACGAATGAATTTTAATTCAAGAAATAACCTCGTTATTTTTGGTCCCATTATTAATTCTTCTAACATCTATTTTAATTTCCCCATATTAATACTTACGAATTTCAATTTCAGCGCTAGTTCTATTTTCGCCTAAATTGAAATGGTCGTCTTCCCACCCAAGACACGGATTTTTTTACTCCTTTTACAGCAGTTATTAATGTTTTTGGCCTCTTTATCCCATCAGTTTTCATTATATTCTAAGATTTTAAGTTATTTAAACTAACAGCCTTCAAAGTTGTCAAAAAAAGAAAATCTTTTAAATCTTAAAGTACTTTCATATTAATTTATAAGCCCCGGTGATATACACGTCTTTAGATTTACAATCTAGTGCCTATTCCTCGGCCACCTTATCGCGCAACGATGACTCTTCAACAAATCGTAAACACATTGGTACTCTATATTTTATTTTCGGAGCACGAGCGGGCACGGTAGGAACTTCGTCGAGACTGGTAATTCGTGCCGAGTTAGGTCGACCGGGAAGTCTCGTCGGTGACGACCAAATCTATAACGTAGTAGTAACAGCTCACGTATTTGTTATGATTTTTTTTATAGTTATACCTATTATAATTGGAGGTTTTGGTAACTGACCAGTTCCACTTATACTAGGTGCCCCAGATATAGCATTTCCTTGTATAAATAATATATGAATTTGACTTCTTCCCTTTTCTTTAACATTATTATTAACAAGTGGAATAGTAGAAAGTGGGGTAGGAACCGGATGAACCGTTTACCCTCCGCTCTCTGCAGCAATTGCTCGTGCGGGTGCTTCTGTTGTCTTGGGAATCTTCTCGCTTCACCTGGCTGGTGTTTAATTTATTTTAGGTGCAGTAAATTTCACAACAACTACTGTCAATATCCGAAGAAAAGGTATGACTATAGACCGTATGCCATTATTTGTATGATCGGTATTTATTACAGCCATTCTTTTACTCCTTTCACTTCCTGTTCTCAGGGCGATTGCAAGATGATTTGGCGCCCTAGGCAAGCCTTTAGATGTGCGCCCCCTTGAAAGTTTTGATAAGCTAATGTAGGTACAGTAACCCATTACTACATTGTTTCTAACTCTCCAAACACCACTGATAACATAATTTTCATCTTGTGGCTTTATTACTTCATCCATGCAAATAACCAATTATTGTTATTACATTAAGTCAATAAATCCTTGACGTAAATGTCAATGAAACAATTTTTAGTTATTTTTTTTATTTTAGGGCAATCTTTAAAAAATAATAACATATAAGCATTTAGCTCGCTCCAGCCTCCTGCGAGTTATAACCTACTATTATTACATCATTATTATATACATGTAGTGCAAAATAAGATACTTGTGAGTTGTGACCAGTCATTGGTCGGACAATATATTAAATTGACATCTTAAGTATAAATAAAAGATATAAGGACCCGGGTTAGTCCCTCCGGGGGGTTAACGAATAATATTAAAAAAGAAAACACAGTCGGCTACCGTCTACCTACCCTCGCCTCCCTCCGACCCCCCACCCTTCTAACACCCTGCTCCGACCCTCCACGGCTCCACTACAGTGTCCACCACAGATTTCCCTTCATTTTTAATTTTATCCAAGTTTGCCCTGAATTTGTGGCGCCCCCAGATGTTGGCGCCCTAGGCGATCGCCTAGTTCGCCTAGTGGGTAGCGCCGGCCCTGCCTGTTCTAGCAGGAGCTATTACTATACTCTTGACAGATCAAAATTTAAATACTTCATTCTTCGACCCAGCAGGAGGAGGAGACCCAGCACTTTATCAGCACTTATTCTGATTCTTTGGTCATCCTGAAGTGTATATTCTTATTCTCCCAGCCTTCGGTATAATCTCTCGCATTGTTACGCAAGAATCCGGGAAAAGAGAAGCCTCTGGAACTTTAGGAAAAATTTATGCTATAATACCAAATGGAATTCTTGGATTTGTTGTTTGAGCTCGCCACATATTTACTGTAGGTATGGATGTTGATACACGAGCCTACTTTACTTCGGCCACAATGATTATTGCTGTTCCAACTGGAATTAAATTTTTTAGATGATTAGGTACCCTCCAAGGGACTCAAGTCAACTACAGCCCATCTCTACAGGAGGAGTTCTTGCTAATTCATCTATTGATATTATTCTTCATGATACATATTATGTTGTTGCTCACTTTCATTATGTACTCTCTATAGGAGCTGTTTTTGATATCTTTGCAGGAATTGCTCACTGATTCCCTCTTTTTACAGGTCTGTCTATAAACCCTAAATGATTAAAAATTCATTTCTTAACAATATTTACAGGAGTAAATGTCACTTTCTTTCCCCGGCACTTCTTACGGTTAAATGGGCTATCGCGACGACATTCTCATTACTCGGATGCATTTACAACACGAAATGTTCTTTCCTCGATTGGATCGATAATCTCTCTTGTAGCCGTCCTAGGATTCCAAGACGGTGCATCCCCCCTTATAGAGCAACTTATCTTCTTTCATGACCACACTATGGTTGTATTAATTATAATTACGGTAGTACCCCGATTTACGCGGTCAATTGAACCCACGGGGTACCGCGGAAAGTGAAAAACCCCATAAAGTGAACAACAGAACATGTGGGATTAATTTCAATAGAGACTGGCCCGACCCCCAAACTCCACTTTTTCCCACACAATACCTATGTTGTAGTAAAAATAACATCTTAATTTTATGATGGTATGCTCACACAATTAATATTTAAGAAAAATACAGTCGCCAGGTTAATGTCCATTCAAATAATGGACTCAAATCCCCCCCCCCCACCTCTTCCCAGCTCACTAGCTCCTACCTCTCTGAGAAATGTTTGGGTGAAAACACTAGATTTTAACGTTTAGTAATAAATAATACCCCAGACTAAAGTTAGGGTAATATAATTGACATTTCTGGATTCCTTGCAGGTCAGGGAATATTTTGAATTTAAACTTCATATATTTTGCACAAAAGATAAAATGTTTGCTTTGTGTAAACCAAATTATTACATTAGATCTAAAATTTGTACAGTATGTCTAATGCGAAATCCATGATGTTTATATTCAAAATGATCATCATACTGTAAGAATTCCAGCAATGTAAATTATATTCTGGCCGGGTAATTTGTATGAATTTTATGAGCCAAATAAAATAAACAAATTATACTTCACCGCGTATACGAGTAGATGCACCGCGGAAAGTGAAAGTCCGGTTCTGGCGAGGTACCGCGTAAGCGAGAAATCGCGGAAAGTGACACCGTGTAAGGCGAGGGAACGCCGTACTTCTTTTGTCGGTTACGTAATAGCCGCCGTATTTTCCGACGCATCTATTAATTGATTTCTCTTTGAAAATCAAACATTTGAAGTAATTTGGACAATCTTTCCTGCTGTTATTTTTGTTTTTATTGCTCTTCCTTCACTTTGATTACTTTATCTTTTGGATGAAGTTAATAATCCTAGAATTACTCTTAAAACTATTGGACATTAGTGATATTGAAGTTATGAATATTCAGACTTTTTACAAGTACAGTTTGACTCTTATATAACTCCATCTAAAGAACTTGATTTATCTGGTTTTCGTCTTCTAGATGTAGACGATCGAACTGTATTACCTATAAATACACAAGTCCGTATATTAGTTACTGCTGCTGATGTTATTCACTCTTGAACTGTTCCAGCCCTTGGAGTAAAAGCAGATGCAATTCCTGGGCGTCTTAACCGAATCGGATTTACGGTTAACCGGCCCGGATTAGTTTTTGGGCGACGTTCAGAAATTTGTGGTGCTAACTGTAGAATTATACCAATTGTAGTAGAGAGTGCGTCGGTCTCGGCTTTTTTAAATTGAATCTCTTCCTCGTCCGATCTTTCGCCCGACGACCGAAAGCAAGCGGTGTAGGTCTTTTAAACCTATCGTAGTAGAGGCGCCTACTTCCGGTGGAAAAAGTTAGTTAATAATAATATGAGCTTGTCAAGCTCAAGTAATTCCATTGGAATACTTTTTGATGCCTCAAATAGCACCCCTTTTATGATTAAATCTATTTTTTTTTTATTCCTTATTGGCTTTCTTTTATTTTTTATTATAAACTATTTTATAAAATCTCCACCTAAAATATCTCCTTCAATTGAATTAAAAACTTAAAAACAAAAAACCTGAAAATGATAACAAGACTATTTTCTATTTTTGAACCTTCTTCAAGAATCTTCCCATATCAATTAATTGATTATCAACTTTTGTCGAGTTACTTTTTATTCCCTACGAGTATTGACGATCAACCCACGAGTGATATACAAGAGTGGCAATTTTAACTCGAAGGAAAAGCACAAAAACACAGCAATACCGAGTGTGGCTGGATCTAACCTGACCTGACCTAACCTGAAGGATGGAGCACACCTACATTGCCCCAAGCTACTGTCCTGGCCACGTGGCCACGCGCCTGCCCAACCGCATCCAGCCCGTACGAGCGCAAACCGATTGCTACAAGAACGGCCCAGTCCCAACCATTGTAAAAATTATCAACACCTAATTATTATATATCATATTTGTATCACATATGTTACTTGTACATTATTTGTAAATCAAGAGACCCATTCCCCAATTATGTAATTGTATATTTTCGGCCTTTCGACTGCCGTGCTCGTTCAATAAACCGTTAATTATTATTATTATTTAATATATACGGTATGTCAAATCACGGTTTAAAATAAATAACTTATAATTTTGGCACCACAAACCAACGTTTTTATTAAACTATTTAAACTAAAATCTTGGTAAGATTATAACTGTTTTTACAATAAGAACATTTAAAGGCAACCAATGTAGCATCAATACTAAGTACAGTATTCAGTAACACTTCCTGAACAACAAGAAAACAATGAATTGAAAAACAACCCATGCTGGCTTATTGAATATATGTATAAAGTGTATGCAGCCCTAAAAAAAGATAGTGAAGCAATTCCAAATATTCTAATCTTTCTTCACCTAACTACACTTAAAATTAGTCTAATTTCTCCCAATAAATTAATAGTACGAGCTGCTGTATTACCATTTCTTAACAAAAATCACCATAATCCTAAACTAGTTATAAAATTTCATAAACCTTTATTTACCAATAATCTTCGACTTCCTAAACGCTCAAACTATATTATGTAATTTTCGGTGAGCTGGAACCAATTACCCAAAATCCCATTGAAACGACGGTTTCGGTTAACGAAATTTCTGTCAACGAATGACCTTTTGGAACGAATTGCGTTCGTTAACCGAGGGACCGCCGTATTACAAAACAATAAATACGGCATCGGATAACGCACATTTTTTGGTGTCGATTATAAACCAAAATTTCCCAGATAAGCCAAAAGTATAGTTCTCAAGTGTTTTTAACCGAGAAAGAGCAAGTACTGTACACGACTGTAATTCGCTATACTCACAGTTCCCGTCCGTGACCGGATTGTTTGTATCCTCCAAATGGTGTTTGTGGGAGACACACATCATAGCAGTTGACCCTGAAACAACATCATGGTAATTATAACACTGTCCCTCTCTCATCCCTTCTAGCAACTATGACAGCTCTTGTAACATGGTAGAAGATCATGTTGATAAAGAATGTTTGTGATCAATATATATATATATATATATATATATATATATATATATATATATATATATATATATATATATATATATATATATATATATATATATATATATATATATATATATATATATATATATATGTGTGTGTGTGTGTGTGTGTACTGACAACCACAAGGAAAAAGAAAACACAAAGTGATTTCTTTTTCCTTGTGGTTATCAGCATATACCTGCATCACACGCACCTACAGTGATTTACTTGCATATATATGCATGTATGTATATGTATACATGTGTATATATGTTTATGTATGTGTATATGTACATGTATAAATAAATAAATAAATAAAAATTAAAAATAATAAAATAAATAAATATTGAAGTGATAACCGTGGTAACATTATGAGATGTACTTATTACTACCATGCTATTGTACTGTTCCAGATGATACTAAATGTTACATAATACTTCCTTGAGATAAAAGTATAGTATATATCAGGTGCCTCAAAGAGAGCTCAAGTTCTCAACTGGCTCAGCCATGTTAATATTATTTCTATCCACTCTGTATCTGCATTTTTCTGGCTAAATAAGAGGTTTCAATTCAATGACGTCAACAACTATATTATGCATCTCGGTACGAATGAAACCGTTACTACGACACAATGGTGAAATGTCTGCCCCGAGATACGTCTCGGTCTCGCTTGTGACGTTCCAAAACTCTTCCATTTCACGTATATTTTGATATTATTGTAATCCTCGGTTGGGGCCTTGCTTCTAACCAGCACGATACATATATTAATATAGCATAATGGATTTCTTGTTATAGTAAAACATACTGTACAGTTGTATGTCACACGAAGATGACTCCCTCTCTCGCTACCCGCCGTCTATAGCCGTTGCTGATATAGTGGCCGGGTGTACCTGTACCAACTCATGCTGATGCACTGGGGATCACATCAATGTATTTCATTTAGCGCTTCAAATTTTGCCACTAAAAACATCTATCGATACTTTTTGGTGACTACATTATTTGGGGGGAACTTTTTTCATTGTAGAAAAGTATCTTGGCTTTTATAATGTGAGTCTATAGGAATATTGATTCGATTTACTATAGGTTTTTATAAGACACAGTACAGGTACTTATATAAACTGGGGAATGCCTGTAGAGCTTTCCTAACATTCAGAGTACCACAACAATATTAAATACAATACCACAGAATACTTCAGGTCCAGTTCACTTCAGGTCCAGTTAACTTTATATCCAGCCAACTTCATTCTAGTTCACATCAGGTCCAAAAGTTCAGGTCCACTTTAGGCAGTAATGGAGAAAGTGCCTGAAAATATTACTTAAGATAACGTACTGCACTGTTGATATGTAAAAATTTAAACTATGTATTGTAGTCTTCTTCAAAACTATGCAAATCAAAGTTAAATTCACTCAACTGATTCATATAAGTAGAAAAAGGTATAAAAAGTAGCACACCATTTGTAGAGTATCATAATTAACAAACAATGACATTATGTTTTGAAAACGAACCTTCAAGTGATTAATATACTGTACAGTCAACCCTCACTTTACGCGGTTAATGTAACCCACAGCGTACCGCGTAAAGTGAATGACATAACATATGGGATTAAATGAAATAGAGACCGGCTGACCCCCAAACTCCACTTTTTCCAACACAATACCTATGTTCTAGTAAAAATAACATCTTAATTTTATGATGGTACATGCACACAATTAATACTTAAGAGAAAGAGAGAAATACAGTCGTCAAGTTAATGTCCATTCAAATAATGGACTCAACTCCCTCCCCCTCTTCTCACACTACACTCGCTGGCTCTTCCCTCTCTGAGAAATTTTGGGAGGAAAACCACTAGATTTTAAGGAATAGTAATAAATAATACCTCAAACTAAAGTTAGGATAATATAATTGACATTGCTGGATTCCTTGTAAGACCAGGAATATTTTGAATATAAATGTCATATATTTTGCACAAAACATAACATATTTACTCAGAGTAAACATTATATCTAAAATTTGTATGTCTAATGCAAAATCGATGATGTTTATATTCAAAATGATCATCAAATTGTAAGAATTCCAGCAATGTAAATTATATTCTGGCCGGGTAATTTGTATGAATTTTATGAACTAAAACAAATATCTTCAGTTAATAAAAAAAAAATATATTCTTCACGACACTATCTGTCAATCAAAGTACCCCACCTTGCCTCCCCCCTCTTCCAACCGCGCCAGATGGTCGGTCAGTCGGTCCCTCCCTCCCCCCCAACCCCCACCAATGCTCCCTACCAGATAAATGTTTGGAAGAAACCAGAATATTTACCTTTTTAGTAATAAATAATACCTCAGACTAAAGTTAGGATAATATAATTGACATTGCTGGATTCATTGCAAGACCAGGAATATTTTCAATATACACTTCATATATTTTGCACAAAAGATAACATATTTGCTCTGAGTAAACAAAATACTTGCATTAGATCTAAAATTTGTATGTCTAATGCAAAATCTATGATGCTTATATTCAAAATGATCATCAAATTGTAAGAATTCCAGCAATGTAAATTATATTTTGGCCGGATAATTTGTATGAATTTTATGAGCTAAATAAAAAAATTATACTTCACCCACGTAAAGGGGTACACGCACCGCGGAATGTGAGCATCCCGGGTTCTGGCAGGGCGCCTCGTAAACGTGGAAACGCGGAATGTGGGACCGCGTAAAGTGAGGGTTGACTGTACTGTACTCTAAATAAAAACTAAATAAACACACATTCAAAATTTGGTATGGGATGCAAAACGTGAATCTGGGCCATAGTTTTGAGAGGTCCCGTACCGCCGACACCAATGGGATGTGACTTAAGACACAAACGTTTACATAAATGACCACTTTTATAGGATTACTGTACAAGTGCACTTAAATACAAGTCCTCTAATACACTCGGCTTGTACGCCCGACGACACGACGTGAAGTGACGACGTCGGTCTTACCTCCCGCAGTTCGGCGGCGTTTCTCCGTGTGCCGTTAACGGCGTCGTATACGAGACCGGACGGGTCTGTACGGTCGAGTCTGAACTTGTCATACCGAGATGTGTTGTTGGTCCTTGAAGCTTCCTCGAAATGTGACCAATAGCTATATAATACAACACTGTAAAACTATTATATTATAGGCCGGGGTCATTTGACCAGTACTCGGCACAATAACCACCGGTTATTTGACCGAGATCTAAAATAAAACTAAATCCTTTTGTCAACAGAAATTATACAATTAAATCATACCATAATGTAATGACTCGTTTAATGCCCCCAACCATCCTGACTACAATTCCATTAAAATCCCATACGATCCCCGCAGGTCCCGGTCAAATAGCCGACGGTTATTTGGCCCAGAATCCGGGTCAAATAACAACTTTGCATTAAAAATAAACGTTACTTATTAGTTTAATACCACATGGAGGAACTGATTACTCAAATAGGTTAGGGTAGGTTGAAATTATCTTGTTCCAATGGTTTTTGATGTATTTTGAACTTTTATGACGTTCGGAAAATAGGAGCACGGCCGCAACGATAATTTTACCAATTTTTATTTGGAGTTTTTCTAATAAATAAATATGATCTTAATTTCCTTACACTAACAAAAACAATGAATCTTCCAAAGTGAGTTAGACTTTCAACATGAAGGGTTAAAAAAAACAACATTGAAAACACTACCTAACTTCTTGCGATGGACGAGCAACAACCAAATTGGCATACCCGGTATCGTACACGTCCAATAGCGTTTACATTTCGTGGATGTGACCGACGTAGAACGAAACTGCGACGATGTTGACGGATTCTTATCGTGCTGCCGGGAGAAACGCACAATTTTGCGGCATTTATTATTTAAATCTCTTTCGCTTGAATTTCACATAATCTGCTGTGACCAAACAGAGGACAGTGCAAATCTATTGTCATATTTAAGCAGGAGCAAAAACTTTTTTTTCTAGATATATTTAAGCCTCCCTCATGACCTAAACGTTGAAGACGAGAACTGACTCACCGACAAAACATTAAAACACAAAAACAAAACATTAAAGAAATAACTTTTTCTGTTATCATTAGTTAAATACAGCTACTCCTCGACTTACGACCTACTCGACATACGACCGCCTCGGTCGTACCAAAATTTTGTCAAATTACCTATTTTCGAATCCCGACGTTAGTGATTGCGCTGTGTACCGACAAAATTTTTGTTTGTAATTCCCTTTAAAATGGCTGGCAAGCGTAAGAGTGAGAGTTCTCGTGGTGCCGAGAAGAGAGAGAGAGACGCCCGTTTTATATTTTCTATGTACGGTATTATTTTTGACTTGCGACCCGGTCGCCGGTCCCTAACCCCGTCGTAAGTCGGGGACCGACTGTACCGTAATGTGCTGGGTATATACAGTATAGCTCTACTGTATATCATTATCTACAAGAGTTAACTTGGACTCGCGAACAAGCTTCGGGAACTCGACTTGTCTGTCTGTCGAGAAGCTCCTATATTGGCTTATAATCGACGTGTACGGTCACCCCAAAATAATATCTTTAGCCACGGGGTCGACGTGATTCGAGGCTATCCGACCAATGTTACACGACCTGTTTCAGAACTGTTACTAACTCTACGTCTACACCTCCGAGCACGAATGAGTATACATACGTTTTTCAAAGATGCGAATCCTCCGAGGCTTCGGATCGCACGTTACGCGAATTGAGATTGCGTGTCGTATATGGACGCCGACGCCGTGCCGGTCATTAATGGGATCTTACGTCAAATGAACCGAGGAATTATCGGAAAGACCCAACGGGGCGAGCGGTGCTATTATTGGCCTTCGCTCGGATAACTTGGCAGACTGGGGCGAGCGAACCCGCGGTATCGCGATGGGTCACCCGCCACAAAACCACCGGCGACTCGCCGATTTAAATTCTTATTTTGACATTAAACCGACAACATTTACGTATCAATAATATTTGGCAGATCCCAATTAGACCGTTCACTCTAATATCAACTACTATTTCCTTGGTCACCTCTCATAAATCAGACGTGTTGCCGACGACTATATTCTGCAACTCGGTACGGATGAAACCGTTACTGCGACACGGTGGTGAAATGTCCGCCTCGAGGTCGGTCTCGGTTGCGACGTTCCAAAACTCTTCCAGTTAACGTAAATTTTGATATTATTGTAATCCTCGGTTAGGGCCTTGCTTCTACCCAACACGATACATACCTTAATATAGCTTAATGAATTTCTTGTTATAGTAAAGCATATACAGTTGTATGTCACACGAGGATGACTCCCTCGCTACCCGCCGTCTATAGCTGTTGCCGATATAGTGAGCAGGAGTACCAACTTATGCTGACGCAATGGGGATCACATCAATGTATTTCATCTAGAGTTTCACATTTTACCGCTAGAAAATCTATATACTTTTTGGGGGACTCTTATAAACTGGGGAATGCCTGTAGAACTTTCCTAACATTCAAAGTACCACAACAATATTAAATACAATACCACAGACTACTTCAGGTCCAGTTAGCTTCAGGTCCAGTTTACTTTATATCCAGCCAACTTCATTCTAGTTCACATCAGGTCCAAAGGTTCAGGTCCACTTTAGGCAGTGATGGAGAAAGTGCCTGAAAATATTACTTAAGATAAAGTACTGCACTGTTGATATGTAAAAATTTTAATTATGTACTGTAGTCTTCTTCAATACTATGCAAATAAAAGTTTAATGAACTGAACTGATTCATATAAGTAGAAAAAAGTATATTAAGTAGCACAGTATTTTTGGAGTATCATAATTAATAAACAATGACATTATGCTTTAAAAACGAAGCTTAAAGTTATTAATAAACTGTACTGTACTTTAAAGAAAAACTAAATAAACACACATTCAAAATTGGGTATGGGATGGAAAACGTGAATCTGGGCCATATTTTTGACGTGTCGCGTACCACCGACGCCAATGGGACGTGACTCTAGACACAAACATTTACGTAAATGACCACTTTTATAGGATTACTGTACAAGTGCACTTAAATACAAGTCCTCTAATACACTCGACTTGTACACCCGACGACGCGACGTGAAGTGACGACGTCGGTCTCCCCTCTCGCGGGTCGGCGGCGTTTCTCCGTTAACGGAGTCTGAACTTGCCATGGAGGTGTGTTGTTGGTCCTTGAAGTTTCCTGGAAATGTGACCATTAGCTATATAATACACAACACTGTAAAACTATTATATTATAGGCAGGGATTATTTGACCAGTACTCGGCACAATAACCGCCGGTTATTTGACCGAGATCTAAAATAAAACTAAATACTTTTGCCCACAGAAACTTCTACAATTAAATAATACCATAATTTAATGACTTGTTTAATGCCCACAATCAACCCGAATACAATCCCATTAAAATCGTATACGTGCGATCCCCGCAGGTCCCGGTCAAATAGCCGACGGTTATTTGGCCCAGAATCATGGTCAAATAACAACTTCGTACACTTATAATAGAGGCACTTGTTTGTTTAATACCACATGGAGGAACTGATTACTCAAATCGGTTAGGTTAGGTTGAAATTGGGTTTTTCCAATAGTTTTTGATGTGTTTAGAATGAGTCTGACCTTCCGAAAGTAGGCGCTTCGCCTTTATTTCCTTTAACACTAGAAACAACAACAATCATTCTTCCAAACTGAATTAAACAAAATTGAAAACCCTACCTAACCTTTTGTGACGGACACACAAAAACCGAATCGGCACACCCGGATTCTTACGCGACATGTCGCGGTTACATTTTGTGGACGCAACCAAAATACGACGAAGCTACGACAATATTGACGGATTCTTATTGCACTAGCGGGCAAAAACTTTTGCGCAATTTAATATTTAAATTTCTTTCGTTTGAATTTCACATAATCTGCTGTGACCAATCAGAGGACAGTTCAAATCTACATGTATTGGGATTGCAAATAAGTTTCTTAAACGTATTCCAGCTTCCCTAGTGACCTATAAATGCTAATGACTCACTGACAAAACATTAATGAAATAACTTTTTCATTTATCATCAGTTAAATAAAGTAACCTTAATATATTATTTGAAGTGTTAAGGGATAGGAAAGGTTAGGTTAGGTTTTTTCTTTTTTTCTCAGAACACCACTACCACCAGCAAGAGTTTTTCCGATTTGGCTCATATTTTCCATAGGTGTTCTTATTATAATATTTTAAAAGAGGCGACAACTTTTTATTTTAATTAAAAGCACTTTTTTATTCATTTTTTATATGATCTTAAATCACCTGTAATGGGCAAGGGATGAAGGTAGGAGGAAATGGGGGCAAAACACTTAAAAACCGAGCACACGACACTAAAACGATGTCTCTCCGTGCTCTGTGGCGAATAATTACATTTACCGTAAACACTCCTCCAAAAAATTTGCCGATTCGCCGCGTCCAAGCGCACTCTTGCATCCACAAAAATACAAATTACACCGTGACGCTTCAATAAAGTTGCTTTCGTTGGTACCAGATATCAAAATAAGTACTTTGTTTAATATGGCAATTCCACGCCTGGCTAGGAAGTTAGGTAAGGTTAGGTAGGTCGCTTTGGTTGGTTATATTACATCAGATTATACAGTACAGTATTAGCTTCTAGCAAATGTCGCCTCTTAAAATTCTATAACAACATCTGGAAAAAATGAACAAAATCAAACTAGTCCCGGTAACCGAGGTCATATCTCCATAACGGCTCATTTATACCAGAAATGAAGGTTAGAATTGCTCGAAAAACATAATACACTAGGGAAAACCTAGTCGCTAAACGAATCTCGGGAATTTTATAATTTCAATCAGTAATTTTGACAATTCTAAGACAATTTTCTTCAATAACATTTCTGGAACAAAATACATTTAAGCGAGATATTTAACAGTTCATTATGCATGTCTGTTCATGAAGGTACACACCCACGTTAGTTTATGTTTGGTTAGGTTAGGTTAAATCCAAAACTTTTTCCGATGGGTTTTTGTGCATTTTGGACAGTTTTTACCTCGATTCTTACAGCTCTAGTTTCTGAGGAGCAGGGTGGTAAATTTTTACAAGTGGACAGCCATTGACTTTTTGTTGAGCAATGTGTTTTTCCAATAGTTTAGACAATGTTAAAACACGTTTCTTCTACGACGTTTTCCTCAGAAATTACTTAAAATTACCTAATCTCCCTGCTATATTTAAGTCATTTGTGAGGGAAACGTCACTGAAGAAAAGTGGGTTAATATTGGTCCATTGGCTGTCCGCAGGTTCCCGCCATGTTTACCCGAGGTTATACTCCTAACTCGTCTCCTCCTCGTAGGTTAGGTTAGGTAGGTTCTTTGGTATGAGAATTAGTTTTTGGTGTACTTTGGTGTTTTACTCAAATTTGACCTCTATTTTATTGGCAAAATTAGCAGTTTGTTAAAATTGAAAATGTTCTTTTTTTGCAAAACACGTTACTTTACAAAAGAAAAGGGCACACTTGAGTACAACACTGAAAAATCTCGAAAAAAAACATTCTACAAAACCCGAGGACAGCCAATGGAACAACACATTGATCAACAACTCCATGGTTGTCCACTTATATTAATTCACCAGGGGCTTATCTCAAAACTAGTGATTTGCGCCACAAATGAAGGTCAAATTCGTTCATTACATCAAAAACCACCGGAAAAACATACTTTAAATTTTGATGTCATATAGCGGCAAAAAGTGGAAATATACCAATACAGTACTTCACCACCTCCACCAGATGACCCAGCACAATTAACTAAATTAACCATTAAATACACTCTGTCTAACCATAATAATTCTCCAATAACTTCTTAGTATTATTAATGTTAAATATCTGGTATAATATTATGAATAAATGTCTTACCGATGCCTCAGGCCGATATTTTCGGGGCTGTCAGATCGTGGTACACTTGGTCCGTCCTCCACCTTCTTCCTCTGTCTTGTGGCTCCAGCTGGTGATGGATCCAAGAACCACCAGACGAGAAACTCTCCCCTGTACCCCGTGATGAAGGTTTAGTAGTGCTGTTAACTCATAGATGGCGCTCACCTCCAACTCTCCCCTGTACCCCGTGATGAAGGTTTAGTAGTGCTGTTAACTCATAGATGGCGCTCACCTCCAACTCTCCCCTGTACCCCGTGATGAAGGTTTAGTAGTGCTGTTAACTCATATATGGCGCTCACCTCCAACTCTCCCCTGTACCCCGTGATGAAGGTTTAGTAGTGCTGTTAACTCATAGATGGCGCTCACCTCCAACTCTCCCCTGTACCCCGTGATGAAGGTTTAGTAGTGCTGTTAACTCATAGATGGCGCTCACCTCCATATCATTCCTTATCTTATTACCTTTTTACGTTGAATATATAAAACAGCCATTTGAATAATCATTTATTACCATTTACATAAAACTATGTTAGCATGTAATAGAGTCCGTAAAAATAAAATGATTTTAGGTGTGAAATAACTGAAAAACATAAAGATTTCAGTAATTTAACAAGAAAGAAAATGTGCCTTCGTTCTTGGGGCACTACAGAAACTTGTACTTCTTGGAGGAACTAAAGCAAATTATAGATCTATTATATATGTACAAACTTTGAAGTATTCTCACCACATTCATTAACAATACTGTAGGCTACGTTAGTAAAGCCTATATGTTGGTGGTACTTATATACTGCCTGGAATACTTAAGTACTGCTGGTTTACTTAAAGGGTGAAACTTTTATTATTTAGAATCAGTGTGACGTTGAACCATTTTTATTGTTACCAATACTTGTCACGATGTTGTCCAATAAGGCTTTTGAGACTTTATGGTTTGCTTGAATGGCTATAGGCAGTTGCTTACACTGTTAAAGAGGCCAATGAATTCTATAGTAGATTTAGGAATGTATAGAAGGAACCCAGCCAGACATTTATTGAATTAGTTTATTTTATTACCAAGCTTAAAGACTTTTCATTTTTAAATGAGCTTATTATGAGTGACCATTATCTACAGATTCAGATGTGTATTTATGTGGAAGTGACAAATGTAGAGAAACTTCCAACTTTAATATGCGCTGTATTTCTTTTATTCATAATCTTTCACATCAAAGTCAATTGTGATCTGGTTTTTGAAGTTTTGATAAATATAGCATGACGAATTCTACGACTTTCTATGGGCGGCCAGAAACAGACACCACCACAGTAAAGCCGCTAATGGTTGTTACGCCCGTTTAACTCCCGGTAAACCACATTCATTAATCTCTATAGTGAAAAATTAACAAGTTATAAATAGAAAAATATTAAACTAGCAATAGAAAGGCGATAAATAATCACGACATAGTGAAGTTTTATGGAACAATTATCGAGAAATGAAATGTCTTAAACACTTGTGATGAGGTGGTTAGCCCAGTTAAGAGGTGGTTAGCCCAGTTAAGATTTTCCCGCCTAATTCACATGTATCACCCCCCCCCCCCACCACTGCCGTCCTTAAATACTCTGAAAGCTGTGACGGGAGGTCAGTACTGATCATAACCTCAAAGGAAGTAATACTACTGGATCCATGGATATACATCTCTTCATTCTTCAAATGCTGGTGTTATTTTTCTTGAGTACAATTTTCTTGTTGGTTAAAAATGAGTTTTGTTGATTAACTATTTATATTTGATATAACTTGGTTATATATTAATGTATTTAGTGAATTATTTCTGTGTGATTGAGTTTGATACAAAGTATACTTCTATATTTAATCTCTGATTACTTGCTTGTTCCAGATATCCGAGATCTACGTGGCGCAACTACTGGCAATGTTTCAGTGAGGGGATGAATTTGAGTTTCACTATGTGAAAGTGGACCATCCAGCTCCACCCACGGCACCGTGACCTACCTACCTTAGTTATGTGGACAGTTAAGGACGAACCCGGCTAGAGTGGGGAATATTTAGAGGAGCGCGAACTGCTGTATTTATTTAACCATAGATATGATCGACATACTTCTACAATAAACTTTATTTTAACTTTTAAAACTCCGTTTTTTAGTTCCTTTAATAACGGTTTTCTGGGGCGTTTTAGACCAATTTAAGACTAGACTCGACATTTCCCTCTTAACTTGTATACAATTTAGCAGCTTAAATAATTTAGGTTTACATAAGATCGGCGACTACTATTGTTCTTGCTAGATGAGCCTTAATTCGGCTTCAAGACGCCACCAGACCATCTAGCACAATACGTCATGGTTTTGGTATGAATCGGTGGTAGTAGGAGTGGATTATATTATATAAAGATAATAATATGTTGTATTTCTTATTTCTTACCGTAGAGTTCGATACCTTCACACTGATTACTTACAGGAGATTATGGTGTATCTACGTAGAAGTTCACTCCACCACTCGACATTCCATGATTTATACTTGATAAATGATGATTTAATGAATTCATTTAATTTTCAACATCCATCTAAGTTATTGGTTATACTATGTCATAACCAATCAGTCATTACCTTTAGTAATAATAAGATAGGATCACAGATACTGGCAGATAATTGCACTTACATTTATTTGTCAAGCTTCCATACAATGATTTACAATTTGCATGGACATATGATTTACTCACGTTCACGCTGTAATAAAATTAATCTTCTAAAACAGGGAATTTCAACTTGGGCTGGGGCATTCCCCCCACCAATCTGTGCTAGCTGTGGCTGACACGGGTGCTATGGTGTGTGTGGCAGGACCATCCCTCCTCCAGGACATCGGTTTGTGTACGGGGCAACTTCGGGCCCGTAATGGCCTGAGGGACGTGGCGAACAAACAGCCTGGCGTTCTGGGGTCTGCCGCCTCCAGTGTGGGCGAAGGGTTCACCGTCCAGGAGGTCTACTTCGTGCAGACAACCAAGGCCCTCACCAGGTCATTTGAGGCCTGCAAGTGCATCAACTTGGTGCCTGTCGATTTCCCTGCCCATAGGCGCTGTGACTGCCGTGGGCGATGGAGGGAGCAGCACACTGCCGACGACCTACCTGAACCCTGGGACCTGAGAGGCAGTCGTGTCCTCCTAGAACAGTTGAGATACCCTTACCTATTTGGAGGAGAATGTGGCCAGGTTGGAGGCATGGCTGCTCACACTTTTCATCCACCGCATTCAACACCAGCAGGTCCCCACTGCCAGTCATGACTGCTCCCCCTCACCATATCCACCTGACGCCCAGCACGACCCCCTTCGCCTGTCACACACCTGCTCCCGTTCCGAAACACTGGGAAGCGGAGGTGAAGGCCCAGTTATATTCACATAGAAAACCTTCGATACTACATATGTGGACAAAATACACCTCTACTACAGGATTATATATTAACACATCTAAATTTGTTTGATAATATACGAACAGGGAAGAAAATCTCGGATATATTTACTTATTTAAAAACCCGACAGGACGGAGACTCAGGGATTGATTAGGAGGACCTGAACAGGAGAACCCTGAGACAATATAAGGTGTTAATCATAGGCACAGCGGACGTACCACTTTTACTTAGTCAGTGATGATGAATGAATTACATGATATAGTATGTACAGTAGATAAACAGTGCAGGTATACAGTGAACATAAACAGTGCAGGTATACAGTGAACATAAACAGTGCAGGTATACAGTGAACATAAACAGTGCAGGTATACAGTGAACATAAACAGTGCAGGTATACAGTGAACATAAACAGTGCAGGTATACAGTGAACATAACAGGTATAAGTGAATAAACAGTGCAGGTATACAGTGAACATAAACAGTGCAGGTATACAGTGAACATAAACAGTGCAGGTATACAGTGAACATAAACAGTGCAGGTATACAGTGAACATAAACAGTGCAGGTATACAGTGAACATAAACAGTGCAGGTATACAGTGAACATAAACAGTTACTGTAATATCAATAAACAATGTAGTTACCCAAAAACTTACTATTACTTGTACTTGATAACACTAATAAATTCAGATAATTACCTTAGTTTATTGCACCTTAAGATTAACACAGCCTAAATCCTAACCTAACCCCCCCATAAGTTGAATGAGGCTAGGGGGGGGGGGGTGTACCTGCTGGAACTTGTCACACCTGTCAATTAGGACTTGGATCATCTATACTTCAGTCAAGACTTGGATATATCTCTCCACTTAACATGAGGCCAGTTGGTTCATGAGGCCGGGCGGACATAGGGTACACAGCGAGTCAAGACGTGAGTGAGGATAATTACTTCATGTGAGGTCTCGACTTCAAGTGATTTATGCTGGCCAACATTCTCAAACATTCTTGGGAAATATTCTTGATTTACTTTAGTTTAAGGCATAAAAACAGCGTAAAACCATAACAAAATATAATAAAACTCTACTTTACTTAAATACGTTCACTTGGCACCAAACAATATTGAATTTAATGTAAAATGAACGTATCTATTTAAAAACAACGTATAATAATTCCAATGATTGTGTTTTATATTTTTTTGTGTGTTTTAGCTCCAGTCTACCGTTGGATACATTCTCACCGCATCAGGTTCGAGTAAGTATTATAAAGCCATCGAGATTCCTGAGTCCCTAACCTTAGTATTTCATCATCATAAGGAGTCAATCGAGGAGTAAGTCAAAATTTGGTGAGCTTCAGAGACGTTCAACAGAGGTGGTGAGGTTGGGCGTGTTTACTGTCTAAGATGGAGGCGGCGAGCTGTTGCCAGTGGAGGGGGAGGCGGTAACGTTTGCTCTCCACTAGAAGGTTAAGATCCGTCTTTACCTCACTCACTGTCTCCCCCAGGCTGTTAGGAGTACGTTAGGTTAGGTTAGGTTAGGTTAAAGTAAGTTCACAACACACCACCACACATCACTACAACAGTCACAACACACCACCACCACAACACATCCCCTATAACACACCACCACAACACATCCCCACAACACACCACCACCACAACACATCCCCTACAACACTCCACCACAACACATCCATACAACATACCACCACCACAACACATCCCTACAACACACCACCACCACCACAACACAGCCCTACAACACACCACCACAACACATCCCCACAACACACCACCACCACCACAACACAGCCCTACAACACACCACCACAACACATCCCCCACAAGAGCACCCACCTGACGACGAACACACGATGGTAGTCCCTTGTGAGGTCCTGAGCTAGAAGTCTCCTCAGCGCCGCCGTCAGGAGGTTGGTGTGGAATCTTGTCTCCTCGGGGTCACTCTCCATCACTGTCAACATCATACATCGCCACCATGAGAACACCATCGCCTACACGGGCACTTGATAATACTACTCTGCCTTACCTAACACAAGAAGTACAGTACAGGAGGCAATAATATTAGACAAACAGACAGATAGATAGATAAAGAGACAAACAAACAGACAGACATATTTTTTTGGTAAATTAGTCATACATGTTTACAGTGATTCTTCTGATACATAGACAGTGGCAATCAGTAAGCCTAACTTAACCTATCATAAGATTCCACACACACACAACATAAATAAATAAAATATATATATATATATATATATATATATATATATATATATATATATATATATATATATATACTGTAACTATATCCGGCTACAATGTTCTCCTGACCTGGGGGTGGTTTGCCGTCCACTAGCGCCTGCAGCAGCCTCGTCACCCAGGGAGACAACAGGAGCACCACCTTGACAGAAGATCGGCCATCAGACAGTTTCCCCAGCAGCCACTCACAGGGGTCGGCCAGCTGATTGATGTCATTAGCAACGTATATGTCGTGTACCTGTGACGGAAATATATTGATGTTAAAATCTAACCTAACCTAATCTGACAGTCTAGGTGATAATAAGGAACCTATACCTGACAGTCTAGGTGATGATAAGGAACCTACCTGACAGCCTAGGTGTTGTGTGAAGCGGGAGGACAGGTGTTGTACGCGGGACAGGTGTGTTGGTGAGTCCCGACTGTACAGCAACAAGACGGAGGGTCGATCACACTCCTTCTCTTCTTCTTCATTCCTCTTGTAGGTGTGAGGAGCTGGAGGAGTGACTGAAAATAATAACAATGGATGATAATTACTGATATAATAATAATAATAATTAACGGTTTATTGAAAAGTATAGGAAAAAATGAATCTATACAGTGGATAAAAAAGGGTATATATGTATGTATGTAATAATAATAATAATAATAATAATTAATGGTTTATTGAAAGAGCTTGGCAGCCAAAAGGTTGAAAATATACAGTTACATATTTGGGGAATGGGTTTCGAATTACAAATAATATACAAGTAACATAAGTGATACAAATAAGATATATAATAACTAGATGGGGAAAAGCTCAAACTACAGGGCATTTCAACATAATGACAGTGCAAGAAGTAGTGTTTACTGGGAGCGAATACACTAGTTTATTACAAGTTATTGATAATTTTTACAATGGTTGGGACTGGGCTGTTCTTATAGCGATCAGTTCGTGCTCGTATGGGCTGGATGTGGTTGTGGTGTCGAACAGCAATTCTCGGGCTAGGGATCTCAGGTGGTAGTAGGAGCCGGTGTCGAGGATGGTGTAGAAGCTTCTTACCAAATTTGCAGATGAGGTCGTGGTGATGGTCAGTGAGAGTCGAAAGGGTCAGTGTATTGAGCGCTTCTTGATATGTGGAGTAGGAAGGGGAGAGAATAATCTTGCATGCCCTCTTTTGCACTTTTTCTAGGTGTTTACGTTGTATGTATGTATGTATGTAGCCACCAAAATCCATCGCCATTGTGAGGCAACTCCACGATGGCATGAACGGCAGTGTCCTGCACAATGGCACCAAGTCTGCGTTCTTCCCCATCCAAACAGGGGTTAAACAAGGATGTGTACTGGCACCAACTCTCTTTTCCATTTTCTTGGCTCCCTTCCTTACTCGTACCAGTGCCAATTTAGCCGGCGGGGTGGACATCGAGTACCGGGTGAAGGGTCTTTTCAACATAAGACGACTCCAGGCAGGAACAAAGGTGTCGGTAGCTTCCATTACTAAACTTCAGTATGCAGACGACCTCACCCTTGTCGCTCACACTGAACGTGACCTACGGGCGATCCTGAACACCTACGCAGATGCGCATGCACACTTCGACCTAGAGGTGAATGTACGTAAGACTCAGATTCTCTTTCAACCTGCCCCTGGTTCAGCCACACCTCCACCATCCATCCAGCTTAACGGTACTACCCTCTCTAATGTTACCCAGTTTCGGTATCTCGGCTCCCACCCGTCCACCACTGTTGACATCGATGAAAAGATTCAACATCGGATCAGATGTCCATCTCAAGACTTTGGCAGACACCTTACCCGTGTCTTCAGTTGTAGGGAGCTGAGATGATCGACAAAGTTACACGTATATCGAGCAGTGGTCCTCCCCACCCTGCTATATGGCAATGAGACATGGGTCACATACAGGAGGCACCTCAAGGCACTTGAAAACTTTCACCAACGTAGTCAACGTTCCATCCTCCGAGTTCGCTGGGAAGACAAGAGAACAAATGCCAGTATTCTTGCTGACACCAACTGTAGGAGCATCGAGCCTACCATTATTCATGAACAACTACGCTGGACTGGCCATGTTGACCGCATGAACGACAGTAGACTGCCAAAGCAGCTACTTTACAGTCACCTAACGAATAGTAAACGTAACGCTGGCGAGCAACTGAAAAGGTATAAGGATAGTCTTAAGACAAACCTGAAAAAGTACCAAATCGACCCCATCACCTGGGAGACGATCACTCAACACTGTAACGCTTGGGGGAGCACCACACGAGAAGGTGTCAATACTTTCGAGTTAGCCCGACTGCTTACCGAAGCAGACAAGTACCAACGCCGGAAAGACGCTGCCGCCGCCCCTCCCGCACAAGATGTAGTCGTCCACACGTGCAACATCTGTGGACGACCCTGCCGGTC
This sequence comes from Homarus americanus, assembly GCF_018991925.1. Taxonomy (NCBI): domain Eukaryota; kingdom Metazoa; phylum Arthropoda; class Malacostraca; order Decapoda; family Nephropidae; genus Homarus; species Homarus americanus. Next base: position 2,666 of record NW_024721993.1, on the reverse strand, counting down.
CCGTATCGACCTCTCTAGTCACCTCAGAGCTCAGCAACGAAGGTGACATCCTTAATAACTCATATCATTGTATCATAGCTGGATGATCGTCATACACGATTCCGAGTGACAGCAAAGTAGTATGTATGTATGTATCAGATTCATGTGTGTGTGTGTACAGTACTTACCCGAGTGTGTGATCTTGCACCTGATAGAAAAGGCAGCAGCTAACATGCCCAGGATGCAAGTGATGCACATCGCCACCACCAACAGCACCACCTTCAGGTTAGTCGTCCACCACGGCCTGAGACACACACAGTAATATGAGACAAGGGAACCTAACCTAACGGGCCCTTTGAACTATTTATGGCTCACACTAGTTCAGCCTAACCTAACCTCTGATTGTTTGTTTACTGGTGCTGAGTGTTAAGATGTTAATATTGATCAAATAAACAAACACTTGACTTGGACAAAACCTTATGCCGTTTTTATTTGTTTATTTAATCAAGACAAGACGAAACATCAGGTGAAATAAGCTAGGAGAGGGGAGGGGAGGGGGTGGTTAATCTTCAGGTGATTCTGCTACTCACAACTTGGGGGCCATCGACGGAGCGGTCTGAGGTGAGAGCTGAGGTACCCGACCCTCTGCAGGGAAGGGCACGATGCTTGACTGTAGGAGGCATTGTGGGTCCATGCTGATTGGCTCAAGCTGCCGGGGTAGAGAGAGTTAGGTTAGGTTAGGTTAGGTTAATCTTCAGGTGAAATAAGTTAGGGTGTCTTATCTTCAGGGGATCCATATTTTTCTTATTATATTATCTCACCAACACCATACTATCTCCCTACCACCATACTATCTCCCTACCACCATACTATCTCTCTACCACCATACTATATCTCTACCACCATACTATCTCTCTACCACCATACTATCTCTCTACCACCATACTATCTCCCTACCACCATACTATCTCCCCACCACCATACTATCTCTCTACCACCATACTATCTCTCTACCACCATACTATCACCCTACCACCATACTATCTCTCTACCACCATACTATCACCCTACCACCATACTATCTCTCTACCACCAAACTATCTCTCTACCACCATACTATCTCTCTACCTCCATACTATCTCTCTACCACCATACTATCTCTCTACCACCATACTATCTCTCTACCACCATACTATCTCTCTACCACCATACTATCTCTCTACCACCATACTATCTCTCTACCACCATACTATCTCTCTACCATCATACTATCTCTCTACCGGTGAAGATAAACTTACTATGAAATAATAGACGGAGTTCGGTAGGAAGCGACTCTTGATATGCAGATACGTGTTGTTGCCGACTTTGTCATAACTGGTTACTGGACAGTCTCCTTCCCGTGGTCGTGGCTGTTCAGGACGGCAGCGGAACACATACAAGTTCCAGGTCTTCACTCGCGGGTCAGGTACTATGGCCAGGTTCAAATTCTCGTCGCTAGAGGAATGTAAAAAAAAAAAAAAGATTTTAATATTCAATGCTACACTAAATTTGGTCATCTTTATGGCAGCACATGGCTATGAAATTAACCCAAAATATTGAGAAAGCTAAAGATTCTGTCCCTAGATGATGACAGACAGAACGACAGGCAGACAGACAGGCAGACAGACAAACAAGAGCCTAAGAGAATGTTTACTGTACCTCAGGGGTGGGAAATGATTTAAGTGAGTGAGTAATTTCACTTGAGGCAGACACTTTAGACAGACACTTTAGACAGACACTTGAGGAAGACACTTTAGACAGGTATTAAAGACAGACACTTGAGGCGATATAACAAAAGCGATTAATAAGGACAGTCGGTGATAATGACCCGACCATCGTTAATGAATAGTATTGCCAGAGACAGAGACACACAGATAGACATAAGCAGACAAAAACAAACAAAAAAACGCATAAAAAGGACAATACAAAAATCAACATAAAGCAAAACACGAACACAAAACTCACTCGAAACACTGGAAATACACACTCAGGTTGTCAAGGTGTTCCCCCGCGGTGGTAAAGGGGGGCGAATATGTCCCGTTGACCCTCAAGCGCTTACAACCTGGGACTATTGGACACACCCGACCTAGGTTCTGTGGCGAGAGAGAGGTGAAGGTGAGGTGACGTGAGGTGAGGTTGAGGTGAGGTAAGTGTTTTATTATACTAACCTCATCTCTCTCTCTCTCTCTCTCTCTGATTAACATGACATGACATTACCTTCGTTACCCTGAAGGTCTCCAACGGGTGATCGTTCTCTCCCTCACAGCTCACCACATCCACGGTCCACCGCTCATCTGTAAGACCCAGCTGTTAGTCTACCTTATCTGGTGTTAGTCTACTTTTTTTTTTGTACTAACAACTAAACTAAAAATATTACTAATAACCATACTGTAAATAAATACAAAAACGAAAAAAAAGATCAATAGTGAGAAACAATATATGTATGTTGTGTTGTCAAAGTAAGAGAAACAATTGAGACCCTGCAATTGTGTGTAAATGAGGCAGAAAGTCAGATCATCAACCTGGGACTTGGTCACATATGGCAGCAGGGTTTACCATTAGACAACACATTATGCTTCCAATATCTTCCCAGGCGGTAGTACCTCCCTGCCTACTACCTACTATCTGGTGTTTAGTCTGAATAATAT
>NW_024721992.1:0-1098 GCF_018991925.1 Homarus americanus | reverse complement strand
AAATTCCTGATCGAGTATAACAAAGCCCCGTGATCGAGTATAACAAAGTCCCTGATCGAGTATAACAGACATATTATCGAGTATAACTAAGGCCCCTGCTCGAGTACAACTAAGGACCATCGAGTATAACGAAGCCCCTGATCGAGTATAGCAAAGCCCCCGATCGATTATAAGCCCTCATTGAGTATAACAAAGGCCACTCATCGAGTATAACAAAGGACCCTAATCCAGTATAACATAGTCCCTGATCGAGTATAACAAAAGCCCCTAATCGAGTATTGCAAAGGCCCTGATCGAGTATAACAAAGGCCCTGATCGAGGCCCCTGATCAAGTATAACAAAGACCCCTAATCGAGTATAAACAAATTCCGATCGAGTATAACAAAGTCCGCTGATCGAGTATAACAAAGTCCACTGATCGAGTATAACAAAGTCCCCTATTGAGTATAACAAAGTCCCCTGGTCGAGTATAACAAAGTCCCCTGGTCGATTATAACAAAGCCCTCATCGAGTATAACAAAGTTCCCTGATCGAGTATAACATATCCCCTGATCGAGCATAACAAAGCCCCTCATCGAGTATAGCAAAGCCCCTAATCGAGTATAGCAAAGGCCCTTATGGAGTATAACAAAGGACCCTGATCGAGTATAACAAAGGCCCTGATCGAGTATAAACATAGTCCCTAATCGAGTATAACAAAAGCCCTCATCGAGTATTACAATGGCCCTGATCGAGTATAACAAAGGCCCCTATTCGAGGCCCGTGATCAAGTATAACAAAGTCACGTGGTCGAGTATAACAAATTCCCTGATCGAGTATAACAGTCCCTGATCAAGTATAACAAAGTCCTGGTCGAATATAACAAAGTCCCTGGTCGAGTATAACAAAGCCCCTCATCGAGTATAACAAAGATCCCTGATCGAGTATAACAAAGCCTCCTCATCGAGTATATCAAAGGCCCCTCATCGAGTAGAACAAAGGCCCCTAATCGAGTATAACAGGCCCCTGCTCGAGTATAACAAAGCCCCTGCTCGAGTATAACAAAGGAACCTGATCGAGTATAACAAAGGCCCTGATCGAGTATAACAGCGCCCTGAT
>NW_024721991.1:47500-75114 GCF_018991925.1 Homarus americanus | reverse complement strand
TGTCTACTGGCCTCTCAGTGACTACTGGCCCTCTCAGTGTCTACTGGCCCTCTGAGCTACTGGCCTCTCAGTGTCTACGGCTCCTCTCAGTGTCTACTGGCCTCTCAGTGACTACTGGCCCTCTCAGTGACTACTGGCCCTCTCTTGACTACTGGCCCTCTCCAGTGACTACTGGCCCCTCTCCAGTGACTACTGGCCTCTCAGTGTCTACTGGCCCTCTCAGTGACTACTGGCCCTCTCAGTATACTGGCCCTCTCAGTGTTCTACTGGCCCTCTCAGTGTCTACTGGCCTCTCTCGTGACTACTGGCCCTCTCAGTGACTACTGGCTCTCTCTCAGTGTCTACTGGCCTCTCAGTGACTACTGGCCTCTCAGTGACTGGCCTCTCCAGTGTCTACTGGCCCTCTCAGTGACTACTGGCCCTCTCAGTGACTACTGGCCTCTCAGTGTCTACTGGCCCTCTCCAGTGACTGCCTCTCAGTGTCTACTGGCCCTCTCAGTGACTACTGGCCTCTCCAGTGTCTACTGGCCTCTCAGTGACTACTGGCCCTCTCAGTGTCTACTGGCCCTCTCAGTGACTACTGGCCTCTCCAGTGACTACTGGCCCTCTCAGTGACTACTGGCCCTCCTCAGTGACTACTGGCCTCTCCAGTGTCTGGCCTCTCCCTGTGACTACTGGCTCTCTCAGTGTCTACTGGCCTCTCAGTGTCTACTGGCCTCTCGGCTACCTGGCCTCTCGTCATCTACTGGCCTCTCCCAGTGTCTGGCTCACTGGCCCTCTCCAGTGACTACTGGCCCTCTCAGTGTCTACTGGCCTCTCCTTAATACTGGCCCTCTCAGTGACTACTGGCCTCTCCAGTGACTACTGGCCCTCCCAGTGTCTACTGCTGGCCTCTCCTAGTGACTACTGGCCTCTCAGTGTCTACTGGCCTCTCAGTGACTACTGGCTCTCTCAGTGACTACTCTCGCTTACTAGGCCCTCTCAGTGTCTACTGGCCCTCTCAGTGACTACTGGCCCTCTCCAGTGACTACTGGCCCTCTCAGTGACTACTGGCCTCGTGATACTGGCCTCTCTCAGTGTCTACTGGCCCTCTCAGTGACTACTGGCCCTCTCCAGTGTCTACTGGCCTCTCAGTGTTACCTGGCCTCCACCTGGCCTCTCTCAGTGACTACTGGCCCTCTCAGTGTCTACTGGCTCTCGCTACTGGCCCTCTCAGTGACCTGGCCCTCAGTGACTACTGGCCCTCTCCAGTAACTACTGGCCCTCTCCCAGTGACTACTGGCCTCTCAGTGACTACTGGCCTTCCTCAGTGACTTCTGGCTCTCTGTTACTATTACTCTCAGTGACTACTGGCCCTCTCATTACTGCCTCCTAGTGTCTACTGGCCCTCCCAGTGACTACTGGCCTCAGCTGACTACTGGCCCTCTCAGTGACTACTGGCCCTCTCAGGTGACTACTGGCTCCCTAGTGACTACTGGCCCTCTCAGTAACTACTGGCCCTCTCAGTGACTACTGGCCCTCCTGTTACTACTGGCCCTCATTACTACTGGTCTCTTGCTATGACTCTGCCCTTGTTACTACTGGCCCTCTGTTACTACTGGCCCTTTTCAGTGACTACTAGCTCTCTCAGTGACTACTGGCCCTCTGTTACTACTGGCCCTTTCTGACTACTGGCCCTCTCTACCACTGGCCCTCCTCAGTGACTACTGGCCCTCTCAGTGACTACTGGCCCTCTCAGTGACTACTGGCCTCTCAGGACTACTGTCTCTGTTACTACTGGCCCTCTCTCAGTGACTACTGGCCCTCTCTGTTACTACTGGCCTCTCTGTTACTACTGGCCCTTCAGTATCTACTGGCCTTCCTCAGTGTCTACTGGCCTCTCCAGTGACTACTGGCCCTCCTGTGACTACTGGCCCTCAGTAACTCACAGGCCTCGCAGTTCACTGGCCCTCTCAGTGACTACTGGCCCTCTCAGTGACTACTGGCCCTCTCAGTGCTGGCCTCTAGTGACTACTGGCCTCTCAGTGACTACTGGCCTCTCAGTGACTACTGGCCCTCTTGTTACTACTGGCCCTCTCAGTGACTACTGGCCCTCTCAGTGACTACTGCCTTCTCAGTGACTACTGGGCCCTCTGTTACTACTGGCCCTCTCTGTTACTACTGGCCCTCTCTTGTTACTACTTGGGCCTCTCATGATCTACTGCCCTCTTGTTACTATGGCCCTTTCAGTGACTACTGGCCTCTCAGTGACTACTGCCTTTGTTACTATTGGCCCTCTCAGTGACTACTGCCCACAGTGACTTCTGACCCTTCAGTGACTACTGGCCCTTAGTGACTACTGGCCCTCTTTGTTACTACTGGCCCTCTGTTACTACTGCCCCTCTCAGTGACTACTGGCCTCTACACTGCCCTCTCTCAGTGACTACTGGCCCACAGTGACTACTGGCCCTTTCAGTGACTACTGGTTCAGTGACTACTGCCCTCTTAGTTTACTGGCCCTCTTTGCTACTGGCCCTCTCAGTGCCAAATGACCCGCAATTTAATTTTTTTGTAATTTGTTGCAGTATAGACAATATTTTATCCAGAATTTGAGTGTGCTGTGTGTGTTGAGGCACTAGTCAAAGGCTGAGTGTCAAAGGTACAGGACTGGAGATTAACTGGACCAAGATGCCGACCCGGTTAATCTTCTGTTGTTCTGGTCGGAGGTCAGATCCTCTGTTTGTAGGCTTAAGAATCTTCCTTTCCTTCTGTGTGTGTGTGTGTGTGTGTGTGTGTGTGTGTGTGTGTAAAACTTCATACATTACACAAAGGAACTCTCAGTGTTTCAGATGTTTGTTGCCTGAGAATATAAATAAAGACTTTGAGTTGTAAATTACATTCGACACATTTCACAACAAGACGATGTGTGATATACATCAGGGAGTGGGGAGCAAGAGCAGAGGACCTGGTGACCCGGTTTTAGTAAACATGGAAAAGTCAAGACCTAAAAATTAAGTTTAAATCTTAGGTTCACTTTACCTAACGAAGGAGAGAATATATATATATATATATATATATATATATATATATATATATATATATATATATATATATATATATATATATATATATATATATATATATATATATATATATATATATATATATATATATATATTTATTTATTTATTTTTTTTCTTTTTTTTCAAAAGCGGAGCAGAATTCACGTTCTCTCTCTTACGTAACAAAGACAAGCTGAAAGGACAATGTGTTACAGTCCTGAGTTTTTATTTTTTATTTTTTATATAGTTATAAAAATATACAGGAAAAGGTTTCTTCAAGTGTGGATTCTTTTTATGGCTTTTTGTCTCTTCTTTTGTTACATAAGAACTAAAAGTTAGATGAAAAAAAATTAATATCAAATTGATGAATATTTTTTTCCTTTTTTTTGCTGTGAAACAAAGAAAACTGTGAATGTTGGTAACTGCTTTGTTATATCACAAAGATATGAACGTCAGTGATTTGTTTTTGTTATATAGCCTCCAAAATATAAAAGTTTGTATCTTTGTTGTCTTGTATAAAAAATAACGATCCTTTGTGCCTGTGTTGCCCTGTAAAAAAAATGAACATTTGTGACATTTTACATCATGTGCAAAAGAAAAATATGAACTGGTGACAGTATTGTTGTTGCTAAGAGCAGAAAAAATACACAAACGTAAAACTCTTCGATAATCGCTGTTTTACTTCATGTGAAGATAACAACGTCAACAAAACGCGAAATAACAACATTAAAAAACAACGTATTCAGCTGTGAAAATAAACTAGTTGATATCGCCACGTTGGTTAAATTAATGTTTATTTGTCCGGCCACAGGCTTCAGAAAACCCTAGAGAATACTGTACATTATTGGAACTATGACGGATGGTGGTATGGTAGGCAACAGGGCGGGCTACACCATACAGCACTAGACAGCAGCCCCATACATCACCATCACCATCATGAGTAAGGGCTTCCTTCACTCCCTCAAGAACATCACTGGCAAGCATGGTGAGTACTGTACATCCTTCCTTTGGTCTGATGATTTATACTCAGTAGTACGAGTGCTGGAACAAGTGCTAGGACAGGTACAAGTGCTAGGACAGGTACAAGTGCTGGGGCAGGTACAAGTGCTGGGGCAGGTACAAGTGTTGGTGTAGTTACAGGTGATTATACAGGTACTAGTGCTGGGGCAGGTATAGTGCAATTGCTGGGACAGGTACAAGTGCTGGGCAGGTGTACAAGGCTGGAGCAAGTACAAGTGCTGGGGCAGGTGTACAAATGGTGAGGCAGGTACAAGTGTTGGGGTAGGCAGAAGTACTGGTAAAGGCACATTTGCTTGTACAAGTACAATACAAGTGCTGGTACAGATACAACAATTATGTGAAGGTTACTTTTTCACGAGTAGCTTAATTAACGCATTCTGTAATTAATTCATGGTCACCTTTGTGTGCTGTGGTATGTTACTTCGTGTGCTGGTAAGGTTAAGTCAGGTCACGTCAGGTCAGGTTGGGTTGGATTAAGTTCGGTCAGGTCAGGACATGTTAGATAAGGTTGTACAAGGTCAAGTTAGGTTAGGTTGGGTTAGGTTCGGTCAGGTCAGGACAGGACAGGACAGGTTAGATAAGGTTGAACAAGGTCAGGTCAGGTTGTGTTAGGTTCAATCAGGTCAGATCAGGTTGGATAAAGTTGAACAAGGTCATGTCACTGTACATAATATTCCAGTAACATTTATTTTCCCACAAGCTAATTTAGACTGTCGGTGTTGTGAAATTCTCTACACTTGTATCCCGATATTCACAATAATTTTTAAACCTCACTGTGTGCAGCTACAAGCGAAGAGTTATTAATTATATTTTACCTCTCCCTTAACATGTTTGAAATTATTTTAATTTTAAGTAAACACCTCATAACTTTGTAGACTATCTTTGGTCAAATTGCTATACTGTTTACCCTTGTTTGTAAGTCTTCACTGCTCTAGATATACATTGATAGTTGTATACCTGTTTATTGAATACCTACGTTGTCAATATACCTGTTCAACTAATTGTAAACTTGTATGGCGATTTTATGGTAGAAATATCTATCTATCTATCTATCTATCTATCTATCTATCTATCTGTATCCTTCTATCTATCTATCATGTATTGTGAGCCAGTCTTCCTTTGTGTATCAAACGTGAAATGACAGGAGGGAAAAATGACACAATATTCTGTTCATGAAATTTACAATAAACTCTAATCACCTGTGCGTAGGAGAAGTTCATAGACGGGTTTATTTCTGTTTTCTTTTAACAAATATGGCAGAAGTATTTAGTTGACAGGTGTATGACAGGTACTTAGTAAATTTGACAGGTGTATGACTGAGGGTACTTAATAGACAGGTGTATGGCTGAGGGTACTTAATAGACAGGTGTATGGCTGAGGGTACTTAATAGACAGGTGTATGGCTGAGGGCACTTAATAGACAGGTGTATGGCTGAGGGTACTTAATAGACAGGTGTATGACTGAGGGTACTTAATAGACAGGTGTATGGCTGAGGGTACTTAATAGACAGGTGTATGGCTGAGGGTACTTAATAGACAGGTGTATGACTGAGGGTACTTAATAGACAGGTGTATGGCTGAGGGTACTTAATAGACAGGTGTATGGCTGAGGGTACTTAATAGACAGGTGTATGACTGAGGGTACTTAATAGACAGGTGTATGGCTGAGGGTACTTAATAGACAGGTGTATGGCTGAGGGTACTTAATAGACAGGTGTATGACTGAGGGTACTTAATAGACAGGTGTATGGCTGAGGGTACTGGACAGGTGTATGACAGGTGGCTGAGGGTACTTAATAGACAGGTGTATGACTGTAGGGTACTTATGGCTGAGGGTACTTAATAGACAGGTGTATGGCTGAGGGTACTTAATAGACAGGTGTATGACTGAGGGTACTTAATAGACAGGTGTATGGCTGAGGGTACTTAATAGACAGGTGTATGCCTGAGGGTACTTAATAGACAGGTGTATGACTGAGGGTACTTAATAGACAGGTGTATGGCTGAGGGTACTTAATAGACAGGTGTATGATGGAGGCTTGAGTGGGTTAGGTTAGGTTAAGTTAAGTTAAATTAGGTTATGATAGGTGTTAGTGTTTTGTCATATGATATTTGTGTTTGTTGTTCAGGCCGCATACAGTATAAACTATTGTATACACCGTGAAAATACACTCCTCTGGTCTTGTCAACCTCCAGGAGAGCACTACATGTATACACGCGGGTAAACACACCAATTGACGAAGGTTATTTTGTTTTTTATTTCTCTCTTGTAGTTTTGTGTCTAACTTGTTTTTATTAATATTTTTTTTCAATTTGGTGAAGTTTTACTTATGAGGATTTTCTGTCTCTATCTATATGTTTGAGAGAGAGAGAGAGAGAGAGAGAGAGAGAGAGAGAGAGAGAGAGAGAGAGAGAGAGAGAGAGTGTGTGTGTGTGTGTCTTTCTGTCTCATATTGTGGAGGTACCGTATGTATTGCAAGAGGTTACCATCAGGGCAGGAGAGTCACAGGTATCGCAAGACTAACCCCATGACAGCGACACAGCTATCGTAAGACTAACTTGAAGCATCTTAGGACCGTCTTAAGATATCGTAGAATTAACGCAGATACAATAAGAATAACATGGGTATCGTCGGGGTGGTAGGGAGGGTGTGGGGTAATGTACTGGGAGGTGAAGACAAGTACAGTGAAAGAAACGGTACTATATAGGTATTGTAGGCTTGAAGGAAGTGATCTTTTTAAGGTTACAGATATCGTAGGCAGGAAAAAGGTATCGTAGAACATAATAAAATCGCATTAGGAATCATACACCTTCCTTTTCATCTGTCTCACCTAGGGTATCATACACACACACACACACACGCACACACACACACACACACACACACACACGTTAGCATACATAGACCGTGGTATAGAGGGGTCCCATAGGCGTCTTCCTTCCTGTATGGTGATGCTCGTTCATGCCGAGGGAGGTGATGCTGTTCTTGATTCTGGGAAGTTGTGTATATTTTTGTTGTGTTAATTTGTAGATTGAGATTGGTATTATTTTAAGGGATATATTGTTGCAACATCTCCGGAAATATTTAAAGGATTACATTGCAAAACCTCTTGATAATGGCAAAGGGTCACAGTATTGCCACGTCTCGTTACATTTAAAATATTGTTGTTATTGAAGGTTATTTTATATTGTTGCATGGAGATTAAGGTGCAATGTTGTAGTGGTTAATAACATTGAAGGATTGTTGGTGTTGTTGTTGTGGTTGTGAGTTAGTGTATTAAGTTGCAGTATTTTGATGGGTATTTTATTAAGTAAATCTGTTGCATAGATTAATTATATAGAGAAGGTAATTATAGAACTAAGTCATATTGTTTAGATAATTATAGCACTTAGTTATATTGTTTAGATAATTATAGCACTAACTCATATTGTTTGAGTATAGAACTAAAGCACAATGTTAAGGTAATAAAGGTAATGCATTTTATACGTGGCTCGACTTGCTATATTACTTAAGGTGATTATATGCAAGCGGTCTTTGTTCCCATTTTTGTTAATTGTGTGAGGGAGAAGTTCTTTTATGAGCGGGCCCGTCAGGTGAGGTGGTTTGCACGCCCTCTGATGCTCTTCTTTTATTTGTTATTGATGGAGTGAGTGGTGTCAGGTAGTACAGTATATGGTAAGTTAGTGAATATTACCAAAGGCCATATCAGATACATTTGTTAGGTCAATGGAACGTGTCTTTTGTGAATATTATGTATAAGTATGTGATATGAATCTCATTTAATGGGTGAATATTATCATGTAGTTTATTATAGTAAATTATGTAAATTATGTAGTGAAGAGAGATAATGAGTTTTCTTTGTATGGTATAAATTTGTGAGTTTATTATGTATCATTATGTATGCATTGAAAACTTGTTTGTTATTTACACCGGGAAGGAGAGGCGTGAGGTAACTCTAGTGTTAGTAAGATCAAAAACATCGATGAGGGAGTACTGAGAGTTTCATTATTTAAGGTGTCTGTAGTGATTTAAGTATAGCACTGTTTTGTCTAATTATTCCCTTTCCTGCCTCTCAGTCCAGTGTGCAGTGTGGAATGTAGGGATCACTGATAAGATAATGCACTCTAGCTCATTTCACCTGATGAATGAATTCGCCTGATGATAAAACATCCTAATGCTACCTGGGGAGTTAGGTTAGGGTAGATTAGGTTAGGGTAACGTTCGGTTTACTTAAGTTAGGTTAGGTGAGGAGAAGGCTAGTTTAGGGTAAGGTTAGGTTATGTTACAATAGGGTAAGGTTAGGTTATACTTCAATAGGGTTAGGTTAGGTTATGTTACAATAGGGTAAGGTTAGGTTATGTTACAATAGGGTTAGGTTAGGTTATGTTAGATTAGGATAAGGTTAGGTTATGTTACAATAGGGTAAGGTTAGGTTATGTTACAATAGGGTAAGGTTAGGTTATGTTACAATAGGGTAAGGTTAGGTTATGCTTCAATAGGGTAAGGTTAGGTTATGTTACAATAGGGTTAGGTTAGGTTATGTTAGATTAGGATAAGGTTAGATTAACCAACATTAGGGTTAGTTTAGTTTAGATTAGGGTTGAGTTATGGTAATAATTCGTTTGGTAATCTTAATTAGATTAGGTTAGCATGAAGGGCTGTTTAATAATCACTTGACATAATCTGAGGCGTCTAAACGTAAAGGGTAACGGCAGTAGCGTGACGTTATGGGACCGATAGATCAGTACTTTGGGGAACATAAACTCATTCAGTTCCGCCGTTGAATTCCGCGGCAGTCACGAGGCGGAGATTGATTCATGCGTTTAATTGGACCCCGTCACTCAGCCCCGGAAAAACTGTCAAAATGGCTTATCCCCAACAGCCTGGTGAGAGCCGGTGGTTGTAGGGGTGATGGTGGTTGTGGTGGTGGTGATGATGGTGATGCTAATGGATTCGGTGATGGTCGTGGTGGTAGTAGTGGTGACGATGGTGGTGTAGGTGGTGGTGGGAACGGTGATGGTTATGGTGGTAGTGATAGTAGTGGTAGTGTGATGGTGATGGTCGTAGTAGTAGTAGTAGTAGTGATGATAGTGGTGGTGGTGATAGTGATGATAGTGGTGGTGGTGATAGTGATGATAGTGGAAACAATACCTCCTCTATTTCCATCTCTTATGTAACTCCTACAAATATACATTCACTTTATGAATACAGATATAGGAAAAAATATATTAAACGAAGGAAGGGGGAAAGGAAAATGATAATAAACAGACTGAGAATGGAGATGAGTGAGAAAATTGACTTGGAAGAATGAGAAAGTGGAAAACGAAGAGAATGGAAGAGAAAGATTATTAAACGAGGGAGGAGGGAAGAATTGATGGCGAGATGAAGAGATATAAAAATGATAAAGGAGGGGAGAGACACAGAGAGAACAAGAGAAGAGGAGAGAGAGAGAGAGAGAGAGAGAGAGAGAGAGAGAGAGAGAGAGAGAGAGAGTAAAAGATATATCTCTTCGTCCTCGTCCTCTCAGCCACTGGTTCTCTATTCCCGAGTTTATTATCTTTTATTTTCTCGTTTCTTGTTCGCTACGAGTGTCTCTATGTGTTGTTATTATTGTATGTTTATCTCTCGTGATGTTGTGTCATATTCGTCGTCTTCTTGTTATTGTTACATGTTGTTCTTGTTGTTCTTGTTGTTCTTGTTGTTCTTGTTGTTCTTGTTGTTCTTCTCTTCTGTCTTGTTGTTCTTGTTGTTCTTCTCTTCTGTCTTGTTGTTTTTGTTGTTCTTTTTCTTCTTTTGACGTTGAGGCTCGATTTGTGGTGTAAAATAAAGATTATATATATTTTTTGTAACACATTGCCATGGCCTTGTTTACTATCCGCTTATAACTTTGACAGACACTCACTCACTCACACAAATTTTCATGGCTCTAGTCAGCCCAGTACACGCCTTACCGACATGACTGATAACGTTTAGCCTGTATGACAAGTTAGGGTACATGTTCCTAATGTTTACTTTTTGGTCGTCCAAGGAAATTTACTGATAATCGTGTTTTAATATTTTACTTCTTCTTCTGTATTGGGTAAGAGAAAATATTATGTCTAGTTAGGGTAAAGTTTCTGAGCATATTCCTCGTCATCTTGGCTGTCGGTCCTTGTGAGTAGGTTTAGATGTGTCTTCCCATTTTCAGTCAGGGAAATTTTCATCGTGTGTTTGTGAGACATTGTTCCCTAGGCTTACATTCTCAGTGGTTTTTACGTTGACTTTAAACTCATAACTGTAAGGACCCACAATACTGGCTAACTTAAATTTAATTCCAAAAAACATCCAAAATGGGAATAAAATTATACTGAGACTTTAGGTTAACCAGACAAACCTACAGTATGTTCACTCCACAAACAGTTGAGAGAGAAAGTTAACGTTGAAGGTTTCTGTGAAGCTCCACCAGGATTGTCGTTCAAGGTTCCTGCAAGAAAAATTGTTGCAGTTTATCATAGAAAACGAGTTAACACTAACGAGGCTGTGAGGGCTGACGAGGTCGACATTTATTATGGTCTTTCTGTCTAGTGAAAGAAAAGTGAAGTGTTTTGTATAAATACGGTATATGTCTGTACAGAAACACAGAACTTATTGATATACACTCAGGGACGATACACCACTGTTTTCTTTTTCTTTGTAAACATTAAACATCAAAACAGTGTAATATTAACAGGTGCTTATGATATTAACTTGTTTTAAACATTGTCACGAGTGAAATATTAATCAACAGGTATATATGGATAAAAAACAATCGAGGTGTAATCATTGGATAATCACCACACACCGGCATCCCTCCCTCCCGCTGGTGGAGGTTCATAACAATTTACTGCTAAAATATAATATGTAATGGTAATATAAATAACAGTAACGCGAAACAGATAATTTAATTATTGGATTTTGTTATGACAATTCCCATAGGAGACTACAATACGTTTTAACAGTCCATATTTTAGTTGCCAGGAAGCCGTAAACCCCGTATGACGTGACCCGCAGGATACCTCATGACCAGTGGGGGGGTGGTAGTACCCCCTCTGACTTAAGGTGATGGGGGAGGGGCGTGGTAGCACCCGTTCGGCCTCTGGCGATGGCGGTAGTACCCTTCTGGCCCTCATGATGGGCGGGGCAGTAGTACCCCTTCAGCCCTGGCGATGGACGGGCGGTAGGCACTTCTTCCGGCCCTGGCGATGGCGGGGGCGTGGTAGGCACCCCTTCAGCCTCGCGATGGAAGTGGGGGTAGTACTCTTCAGCCTCACAGATGGACGGGGTAGTACTTTTCGGTCTCATGATGGGCGGGGGAGGTAGTACCCCTTCAGCCTCATGATGGGCGGGGTAGTACCCCCTTCAGCCTTATGATGGACGGGGCGGTAGTACCCCTTCGGCCTCATGATGGGCGGGGCGTGGTATTCTTCAGCTTCCAGATGTGGGCGGGGGGCGTGGTAGTATCCCCTTCAGCCTCTGGCGATGGCGTGGGGGCATAGCACCCCCTTCAGCATCATGATGGGCGGGGTATGGTAGCACCCCCTTCAGCCCCTGGCGATGGGCGGGGGCATAGTACCTCTTCGGTCTCATATATGATGGGCGGGAGGGGCGGGTAGTACCTTCAGCCTCATGATGGGCGGGGCGGGTAGCCCCCTTCAGCCCTGGGCGATGGGCGGGGGGCGGTAGCACCCCCTTCAGCCTCATGACGGGCGGGGGGCGTGGTAGCACCCCGGCCTCTGGCGATGGCGGTGGGGGGCGTGAAAATTCTTCCAGCCCCGCGATGGGCGGGGGGCGGTAGCACTTTTCAGCCTCATGATGGGGCAAGAGGGTGAGTATTCTTCAGCATCATGATGGGCGGGGTATGTAGTACCTTCAGCCCCATGATGGGCGGGGGTGGAGTGGTAGTATTCTTCCAGCCCTCATGATGGGCGGGGGAAGATGGTAGTACCCCCGGCCTCTGGCGATGGGCGGGAGGGGGGCGGGGTAGTACCCTTCAGCCTCATGATGGGCGGGGGGCGTGGTAGCATTCTCTTCAGCCTCATGATGGGCGGAGGGGCATAGTAGTACCCCCCTTCAGCCTCATGATGATGCGGGGAGCGGGTAGCCCCCTTCAGCCTCATGATGGGCGGGGCGGTAGTAATTTCTTCAGCCTCATGATGGCGGGGGAAGTAGTACCTCTTCGGCTCATGATGGGCGGGAGGGTGGTAGTATCCCCTTCAGCCTCATGACGACGGGGCGGTAGTATCCCCTTCAGCCTCATGATGGGCGGGGGATGGTAGTACCTCTTCACCCCATGATGGGCGGAAGGGCGGTAGTACCCCTTCCAGCCCCTGGCGATGGGCGGGGGCGGGTAGTACCCTTCAGCCCTGGCGACGGCGGGGGGGCGTGGTAGTACCCCCTTCAGCCTCATGATGGGCGGGGGGCATGGTACCTTCTGGCCTCTGCGATGGGCGGGAGGGGCGGGTAGTATTCCCCTTCAGCCCTGGGCGATGGGCGGGCGGTAGTACCCTTCAGCCTGGCGATGGGCGGGGGCGGTAGTATTTCTTCAGCCGCCCTTAAGGATGGGCGGGGGTGGTAGTACCCCCTTCAGCCTCATGATGGGCGGGGGGCGCGGTAATTTCGGCCTGGCGATGGGCGGGGTGGGGCGGTAGTGCCCCTTCAGCCCCGCGATGGGCGGGGGGCATGGTAGTACCCCTTCGGCCCGCGATGGGCGGGAGGGCGTGGTAGTACCCTTCAGCCTCATGATGGGCGGGGGTGGGCGTGGTAGCACCCCCCCTTCAGCCCCGCGATGGGCGGAGGGGGCGGTGGGTAGTACCCCCTTCAGCCTCATGATGGGCGGGGGCGTAGTACCCTTCAGCCTCATGATGGGCGGGGGGCGTGGTAGTACCCCCCTTCAGCCTCATGATGGGCAGGGGCATGGTAGTACCCCTGGCCCTAAGTGATGGGCGGGAGGGTGGTAGTACCTCTTCAGCCTCATGATGGCGGGGCGTGGGGTAGTACCCCTTCAGCCCCATGATGGGCGGGGGGGCGGTAGTACCCCTTCATTTCATGATGGGCGTGGGGTAGGTACCTTCGGCCTCATGATGATGTAGTACTCTTCGGCCCTGGGCGATGGCGGAGGGGGGCGGGGGTTAAATAGGAAAATGAAATAATTACAAGAGTTAAAAGAGAGGCAGTAACTGGTACATGTCAACAAACCGTGAGCAGGGAAGTTCAAATATTTGTTTGGACAAATCATTAGTGTTTAATGCATGATAAATATGTATGTTGTATAAATAGTGTCGTCCAGTATGTGTGCGTGATGTGTGTATGTTATGTATTTATATTGTATATGTGTACGGTGTCTGTCTATGTGTGTATGTATGTAGGCGACCTGTGGTGTAATGGTCAGCATGCTCGCCTCGCAAGCCAGCAGACCCGGGTTCGACCCTCGGGCAGGGTGAAACTATGGGTACGTTTCTTTACTCCATTTGCCTCTGTCTACCCAGCAGTAATTGGGAACCTGGATGTTAATCGATTTGCGGATCGTATTCTGGGGGTAATGGTTAGCCAGTGCAGTTGGCGAATTGACCGGTCTTCTCGGACTATTCCTTGACACTGGGTCATGCAATTCGTTAACTTACGGTGTGGTTGTTGTGTTGGCGACAGCTTCTACACCTTACAGTAAACAAATTCACTCCTAGGTGGCCCTCGGCCGGCCATCCTCGTTATACGAGGGGTAACCATTATTTTATTTATGTATGTATGTATAACTAATAATACTTTATGACAGGAATAAAGCACATAAAAATCATTAATACACAAACTGGCAGCAATGCCTCAACAGTTGCCTGGAAACCAAAAATATCAACCGATATTGTTAGCGAACTCCGGTAAACACACACACACCACACACACACACACACACACACGGGCTGCGTGGCCTTCAGACAGAGAGAGAACCCGTCGGCTGATTCCCCGAAGCCATGTATAAACAAATGCACTTTGTTTGCTCGGGCTTTTCAAACAAATCCCCTATGTGCGTGTGTGATCAGTCGAATAAGCTCGGAAGTAATGATTGGGAGAAGAGAGAGGGAAAATGAGTTAAAACGAAGGAAATATAATGACTAGAGAATGTGAAATAGAAGGAGAAATAATATGAAGTGAATGAGGAAGGGAGAGAAATATTTGAGAAATTAATGAAGATAAATAAGAATGAAAGAAGTATTTGCCGAGAAATAGAATATTGGGAAATGGAAACAGATAATGAGGAATGAAAGATAAAGTTAGATGAAGGAGGTGAAGGAAAGACGAAAAGAAATTAGGGAGAGGAATGAAAAGAATAAATTTGGGAGATGAAGGAAAAGGAACGAATTAGAGAAAGAAAGAAGTGAAAGAAATAAAGATGGGAAGCGGAAGAACTACTATTGTGAAATGAAGGAAGGAATATTGTATAATATAAAAAGAAAGAAATGATAAATGAAAGAAGAGAGATAGATAAGTGGAAGAGGAAGAAAAATAAATAAGTAAAAAAAAGAAGGAAATGGCGGAAAATGAGAAAAAAATGATAAATGGGGAAAAAATGGAATGGGCTTTTTTTTACAGTTAACTAACGAAAGCAAAAATGATAGAAGCGAGATTGGAAAGAAGATCAGAGGAATGATTGTAAGTTGTGACAGAAATAAAAGAATTAAGATTGGAAAGCGGACGTGATAAAAGACTGGGATTATTTTTTCACTTGAGAGAAAGATGAATTACTTTTTTCCCATCGGGTGAAAGAAAACGAGATTTATTTTTCTCAAGGGGAAAAAATGGCAAAGGTAGAGGAGATAATTAGCACCAGAAATAAATTAAGGAATTGAACCAAAATTTCTGGAGATACTATTTCCATAATACTGAACACGAAAATGGAAACGAGAATGAACAGAACCTAACCTAACCAAAGAAACCTACCTAACCTTACTTAACATCCTAGCTGGGCCCCTCCCCCCAGCATATTAGGCAGAAAGAACTCACTTTGATATCTGGCATGGTGTTATTTTACGGGTTTATTTTTTAAGGTGAGAGGCATATTTCTTCTTCACTGTCAGTTCTCTGTCGTATTTTGAACACTTGCACATCCCGCTAACTAGTGACTGTTGACAGATGAACTCTTGGAGGCGGTCTTCATCCCCCCACAGATAACTTGTGATACGATACCGAACACAACGTGAGAAGGACGCCATTGAAAAACAAAATGGCACCCCCCCCCCCCAGTCCTTCTCCTTCAGTATACGAACATATTGTCAACCAATTCTCCTTGTAAGGTTGTGGAAGAATCAAAATCCATAATACGGGTTTTGATTCCTACAATATAATCCTCATCATTAAAAATAGAATCGGATTAATAACCTATAACGTGGAACAAAAATATATATGGGGTTTGCAGGTCACAGAGTCACGACCCTAAATATTGAATCCAAAAAAGCAAAATAAAAGACAATCATAACTATTAATTAAGGTAGTAAAAAAGCCGATATGAGGCTCCGTCGTTTTTTTGACAATTTAAGTGAGACCGGGCGACAACAGGCGCCGACAGGCCAGATTTTTCGGCGGAATATTTACGGTAAACACTAAATTTCTTCCCCTACAAAGTACGTAAACAAATTGACTTAAGTTTCATATGATCAGTTGTTCACCGTGTTCTTACCCCACAGTTTCCCTGATCATTGGTGCCCCGTCCACTACAGTTGATGGTCGTAGAGGAGAGGGAAAAACCCTTATATATATATATATATATATATATATATATATATATATATATATATATATATATATATATATATATATATATATATATATATATATATATATATAAACGCATTCTGGTGCTACCCGTCTCCAACACCTTTACCAAAAAAATTATACTAAAAAAAATATCCCTGTGATCTCAACCAAGTTTTTATTTAATAATGAGGATGACGTTGATGAAATTAATGGCGTAATGACAGCTGGCCGTGTGTGTTTGTTTTGCCGGTCAGATGTGTAAGAAAGTAAGTGAGTAACACGATCACACACACACACACACACACACACACACACACACACACACACACACACACACAAGGAGCGGAGGATGAAGGAACACTGCGTGTACAACAGTTAAAGTGACTCTCCATACAAAATCTCAGAGTGATCTTTTGTCTCCTTGACATGTAGAAGGGAGAGAGAGAGAGAGAGAGAGAGGACATATGTTGAAGGTAAATAGAAACTAAAGATAAATGAAAAATTATTCAGTTGGACAATACTTCAGTCATAGAGTTTCACGAACAGACAGACAGACACACACACACACACACACACACACACACACACACACACACACACACACACACACACACACACACACACTCGGAGACATTTGTAGTGATCTCTCTAGCCTCTTATACGGTCTGATAACTCTCACACCTGTCACATAACTCTCACACCTGTCACACTCACTCTCTCACGCACCTCTATCACTCTCCCTTTCTCACACCCCTGTCACTGTCCTCTCACACACCTCTCATTGTCCTCTCCCACCCTCTCACTCCCCTCACTGTCCTTTCTATCAGCCCACTCACTCACTCTCCTATCATACCACCTCTCACTGGCCTTTGTCCTCGCCCACTCACTCCTCTTAGACCCCCTCTCACTGTCCTCTCATACCTCTCTTACACCCTCTCATGCCCCTCTCACTCCCCACTCCACTTCTCTAAATGATTATATTTTTCAGGGAATATTTTAATGTAACTTCTGTATGTTAAGTTCCCTTCAAGATACTTAAAAGCTTATTCTGAATTAATATCGTTTAAAAGAGGGATATGTTGATTGTTATTATTTGTGTAACGTATAGGTCGCGATCGTGTCTGTCTGTCTGTCTGTCTGTCTGTTTCTCTCACTAGTATACAACATAGATTTAAAGATAAAACAATAAAATATACTTATAGATATACTTAACAGTCAGATACAAACTCGCTCGAGAGAAGTGACTGGTGGTGGTGGTGTTATGTAAGGTGACTGTATATAAAGTGACTGGTGGTGGTGGTGTTATGTAAAGTGACTGTATATAAGTGACTGGTGGTGGTGGTGTTATGTAAGGTGACTGTATATAAGTGACTGGTGGTAGTGTTATGTAAGGTGACTGTATATAAGTGACTGGTGATGGTGGTGTTATGTAAGGTGACGTATATAAAGTGACTGGTGGTGGTGGTGTTATGTAAAGTGACTGTATAAAGTGACTGGTGATATTCTCTTTGTCTTGAGTGAAGAGAATTACCTTTGAGAGAGAATAATATATTGCTGTAGTGTATACGTTAGGAGGAACATCACCTGAAGATTCGTTCCCAGCCGCCAGCTTGTTTCACCTGAAGATTAGCTATTACAATGCTAACTTTTAACCTAACCTAACCTAAGATAACATAACCTAAGATAACATAACATAACCCAACTGAAATTAACCTAACTTAATGTAATTCTAACATAATCTAATCTAATCTTACGTAATATAACGCTAACCTAACCTAACCTAACCTAACCTAACCTAACCTAACCTAACCTAACCTAAACCAAGTACACGACAACATGAAGCAGATAATTTAATAAACATCAGAGAGAATTGAGAACAAAATTATATAAATACACCTGACAGACAGAAGCTCTTAGGTAACCCGTCTCACTCCACCAGCATGATGTTGTGTGCACCTCTGACGCTCATTGTAAACTATGATGAGTATATGCTAATGATATCCAATACCTGATGTACCTTTTGGCATGTAAATGTGTACCTGTGAGTGTTAATGCCACCTACTCTCGCTGTGTGTGTGTGTGTGTGTGTGTGTGTGTGTTTGAGTGACAGAGTGGTAACTTATTTTCATTGGCGCTCGTGTAAGACTCTCTCTCTCTCTGTCTCTTTTCACACTAACTACGGCCACTTCCATGAGTCATTTTTACTTGCAGGAGGTTTGTATTCCTCTCCCCCTTAAAAATAAAATAAAAATCCGGATTCTCAGCGCTACACGAACTCGACTACATGGTGTAAAGATCTAGCACGAGTGAGGAATATTTTCGATAATATTTTGACTATAAATCTCAACTTGCATTTGCTGGCAGGTCAGAGGAAAGGTTAGGTTAGGTAAGGGGAAGTTCAGGCTAGGTTAGGTTAGGTAAGGGGAAGTTCAGGCTAGGTTAGGTTAGATTAGGAGGAAGGAACTGTAATTGCTGTACTTTCAATGATCGACACTGAAGAATGCTTAACTACTGTAACTCTCCTGACGTTGTATGACTGAACTCACCAAATAAAACTGTATCTTTCATTATCTCCGTAACTATATCTAAACATCATTGTATTCAACACTGTAACACTGTAATTAATATGTATGGTCAGATCTGTGTGTATTATTGCATCCAACACTGTGTTTATGATATTGTATGATTGTATCTGACTGGATGACTGTACCTAACTGTACGTTTTTTGGTTCGACTGTGATTATCTGATTGTATGACTTACCTGAGTGTACCTGACTGTCTCCCTTCCTTCTTTAACTTACCCTTCTCTTCCTGCCTCTCCTCCGCCCCCCACTCACCTCTTCCATCTTCCCTCCACCCTCTCCTCTGTCCCTCCCTTCATATCATTCCCACTTCCTCCCTCCTGTATCTCCCTACTTTTCTCACCTCTTCCTTTCTCCAAGTTACTATTCCTTCTCTCCCCTCCTCTCCTCCCTCCTCTCTCCTCCTCCTCTCCTCCCTCCTCCTCCTCCCTCCCTCCTCTCCTCCTCTCACATTAAACAAAAATGAGGCAAAGTCGTAAATTCCAGCAGTGAATAAAATTTCGTCAGTGTGTCCGGTTGAAAAATATGGAGCCTCTACTAACGCCATAATGGACGTACATTATCACGGACAGTTGTTATCTGTTACTGCCATAATGGACGTGCATTATCACGGGATAAAAGTATGTTACTGCTATAATGGACGTGCATTATCACGGACAGTTGTTATCTGTTACTGCTATAATGGACGTGCATTATCACGGACAGTGGTTATATGTTACTACCATAATGGACGTGCATTATCACGGACAGTGGTTATATGTTACTGCCATAATGGACGTGCATTATCACGGACAGTTGTTATCTGTTACTGCTATAATGGACGTGCATTATCACGGACAGTTGTTATCTGTTACTGCCATAATGGACGTGCATTATCACGGACAGTTATTATATGTTACTACCATAATGGACGCATTATCACGGACAGTTGTTATCTGTTACTACATAATGGACGTGCATTATCACGGACAGTTATTATATGTTACTGCCATAATGGACGTGCATTATCACGGACAGTTGTTATCTGTTACTACCATAATGGACGCATTATCACGGACAGTGGTTATATGTTACCGCCATAATGGACGCATTATCACGGACAGTTGTTATCTGTTACTACCATATGGACGTGCATTATCACGACAGTGGTTATATGTTACCGCTATAATGGACGTGCATTATCACGGACAGTTGTTATCTGTTACTACCATAATGGACGTGCATTATCACGGACAGTGGTTATATGTTACTGCATAATGGACGTGCATTATCACGACAGTGGTTATCTGTTACTGCCATAATGGACTGCATTATCACGGACAGTTGTTATCTGTTACTACCATAATGGACGCGCATTATCACGGGACAGTTATTATATGTTACTACCATAATGGACTGCATTATCACGGACAGTGGTTATGTTACTGCCATAATGGACGCATTATCACGGACAGTTATTATATGTTACTACCATAATGACTGCATTATCACGGACAGTGGTTATATGTTACCGCCATAATGGACGTGCATTATCACGGACAGTTGTTATCTGTTACTACCATAATGGACGCATTATCACGGACAGTGGTTATATGCTGCCATAATGGACGTGCATTATCACGGACAGTGGTTATCTGTTACCGCCATAATGGACGTGCATTATCACGACAGTTGTTATCTGTTACTATAATGACGCATTATCACGGACAGTTATTATATGTTACTGCCATAATGGACTGCATTATCACGGACAGTGGTTATCTGTTACTGCCATAATGGACGGCATTATCACGGACAGTTGTTATCTGTTACTACTATAATGGACGCGCATTATCACGGACAGTTATTATATGTTACTACCATAATGGACGCATTATCACGGACAGTTGTTATCTGTTACTACCATAATGGACGCATTATCACGGACAGTTATTATATGTTACCGCTATAATGGACATGCATTATCACGGACAGTGGTTATATGTTACCGCCATAATGGACGCATTATCACGGACAGTTGTTATCTGTTACTACCATAATGGACGCATTATCACGACAGTGGTTATAGTCACGCCATAATAATGCATTATCACGGACAGTTGTTATCTGGTTATTACCATAATGGACGTGCATTATCACGGACAGTTATTATATGCTCATAATGGACGTGCATTATCACGGACAGTGGTTATATGTTACTGCCATAATGGACGTGCATTATCACGGACAGTTGTTATCTGTTACTACCATAATGGACGTGCATTATCACGGACAGTTATTATATGTTACTGCCATAATGGACGTGCATTATCACGGACAGTGGTTATATGTTACTGCCATAATGGATGCATTATCACGACAGTTGTTATCTGTTACTACCATAATGGACGCATTATCACGGACAGTGGTTATATGTTACTGCCATAGGACGCATTCTCACGGACAGTTGTTATCCGTTACTACCATAATGCATTATCACGGACAGTGGTTATCTGTTACCATAATGGACTTACGTTATCACGGACAGTTGTTACCTAACACTAATAATGGGCGTAAACTTCTTTCATATTATCAGAGTACACACACACACACACACACACACACACACACACACACACACACACACACACACACACACACACACACACACACACACTCCACACACACACACACACACACACACACACACACACTCACTCCACACACACACACACACACACACTCCTCACACACACACACACACACACACTCACCACACACACACACACACACACACACTCGACACTGTCAGGAGACATGACACACGCGGTGTTGATAAGGCACTTCACGCACTGTCTGTTGAAGTGGAACCCACTTTGTGTTTGTTGACGCTAGTCTTCTCTGACCCCCAGCCACACTATGTTAAGTCTCAGCTCACTGTTGACTCCCAGCTACACTATGTTGACACTCAGCTCAATATGTTGACTCAGCTCACTATGTTGACTCACCTCACTATGTTAACTCTGAGCTCACTATGTTAAGTCTCAGCTCACTGTTGACTCCCAGCTACACTATGTTGACACTCAGCTCAATATGTTGACTCAGCTCACTATGTTGACACTCAGTCCATTATGTTGACTCAGCTCACTATGTTGACACTCAGTCCATTATGTTGACTCAGCTCACTATGTTGACTCAGCTCACTATGTTAATTCTGAGCTCATTGTGTTAATTCTCAGCTAATAAGTAGACTCTCAGCCTTCTATGTTAACTCTGAGCTGCCATGTTAACTCTTAGCTCACTATGTTGACTCACCTCACTATGTTAATTCTGAGCTCACCATGTTAAGTCTCAGCTCACTGTTGAATCTCAGCTCACTATGTTTACTCTCAGCTCATTATGTTGACTCAGCTCACTATGTTTACTCTCAGCTCATTATGTTGACTCAGCTCACTGTTGTAAATATTTAGTGCACAATACTGTTTGTTTACACTCACAGATACTGTTTGTTTACACTTACCAGGCACTGTTTGTTTACACTCACAGATACTGTTTGCTTACACTTACCAGGTACTGTTTGTTTACATTCATCATGTATTGTTTGTTTACACTCACCAGGCACTGTTTGTTTACACTCACAGATACTGTTTGTTTACACTCACCAGATACTGTTTCTTTACACTCACCAGGTACTGTTTCTTTACACTCACCAGACAGTGTTTGTAGTCAGTAGACATTGTTTATGGATTATCAGTCAACAATATTCTTTTATAAACAAGAGACAGAGATTCATGACACCAAGAAACACTGATGACTCTCACCTGTGTTTACAATATACCGCCTCCCCCTCCCTAACTCTCCCTCCCTCTCCCTCCCCCCCTTAACACTCACTTGTATTAATATCCCATTATAACGTCAGTATGTCCCCCGTAATGAAGACCCGATATGGTGGTTAACTGCGGAGAGACCAAGTACATACAATAACGTCATTATAATTATTCTCGGTACGTGACGAAGGAGTAGGAGGAGGAAGGGAAGGAGTACAGGAGGATGAGAAGAAGGAGGAGGAAGAGGGGAATAAGGGGAGGTAGTAGTAGTCGTAGGAGGAGGGGGAGAAGGGGGAAGAGAATAAGGAAGGATGAGGAGGAAGAGAAGGAGGGTTAGTAGAAGTAGAAGAAGAATGGTGAAAATAAGGAAGAAGGAGGAGAAGGACAAAGAATATGAAGAAAGGAAGGAGGAGAAGGAGAAAGAAGACGGGAAGGGGGAAGAAGAAGAGGGGTAGGAGGTTGAGGAGGAGGAGGAGGAGGGATAGGGTGCTGGTGCCTGCCCTCACACCACTAAGGTCTCTGGGGAGTAGAGGGTGTGGTGGTGGGGAGAATGATGTATGAGGGGGGGAGAAAATGCTTGCATGTGCGGGTGTTGGGGAGTGTGCAGGTCGATAGTGAGGTTTTTCTTTATACTCTGCTTCATCTGTGAGGGAGTGTGTTGGTGATGATGATGGTGCTGGTGGTGTTGGGGGGGAAGGTGATAATGGTGGAAGTGGTGAACGAGGTATTGACTTTGTAATATTTGCAGTTTATATCCTAGTTATTCGTCTACTGTTCTCTATCTATCTATCTATCTATCTATCTATGTAGCATCTCTGTTCAGTGTTTATGTCGTGTAGAAGGAAGTGTGAGGTGAAGCCCCCCCACTCCCCTCACACCTCTCCCCCTCACCCCTCCCCCACCCCGTCTCCCTCACCTCCTCCTCCCCCCAAGGCTGAGACCTCCTATTAGGACACCATAAACACACTTTATCGACATATTATCACAACATTAAACGAGCGGCTCACAATAGAGACGAGTCACAAGGCCGTAATAAATACAACCGCTTGAGTGCCAGTTTGTTCCTAGCGCTCATTCGCAGTTATCAGTACAAGTGTTGAATTACTTATGAAATTATGGGTTCAGTAAGTTTGAAGATCATGATAGGTTAAATTCAACAGGTATTTTCTCTTCAATAACCATATATAAAGCTTATTTAATATAGCTGTGTACAGTGTTAAGAGTCACACGGGGTATAGTACTGTATGTATCCAGCCTCGATAAACTACCTCAGGCTATCTCAGCAACAGACTACCTCAGGCTATCTCAGCAACAGACTACCTCAGGCTTTCTCAGCAACAGACTACCTCAGGCTATCTCAGCAACAGACTACCTCAGGCTATCTCAGCAACAGACTACCTCAGGCTTTCTCAGCAACAGACTACCTCAGGCTATCTCAGCAGTAGCAGTGCATCTCCGACTATCTCATCAACAGGCTACTGGTATCTTCGTAACAGACGAACTTAGTAAGAAGGCAGATGTGACCACCAGGTGCACACAGCAGAATCACACCTGCTCGACTCAACCCTTCATGACTCACTCTTGCACGAATCACTAACACTTACTGGACCCACACCTGCTGAACTCACACAGGCTCAACCCAAACCTGTTCAAAACACACTTGTTCAACTCACTAATGTCCGTCACACAGCTGCGTAATATCACCTCAGTTGTCACTCACATTACAGCTACATGTTTCAGGCGATTCATTTTAATGCCTCTCATCACCAGCTGGACGAGACGACAGCTGGCTCACTCTAATGTCTCACACCACCAGCTGGACGAGACACCAAGTGGCTCACTTTAATGTCTCACACTTAACCTAACCCAATCCAATCAAGAGGTGTGGGGTGCTAGGAAGAGGTAGAGTGGGGTGGGGGGGGATGATGCTGGTAGGGGGTAGAGGTGGGGTGCTAGCTAGGAAGTGGTAGCAAATAGGCTGGCAGGCAGGACTGGTTGGTAGTGGGGATTTAGAATGGGGAGAGGGGGGTGGATTTATGGGGTTAGGAGGAGGCGATGGGTAATATACCTTGGAGAGAGAGAGAGAGAGAGAGAGAGAGAGAGAGAGAGAGAGAGAGAGAGAGAGAGAGAGAGAGAGGAAAACTAGAGGTACTGTGTGTGTGTGTGTGTGTGTGTGCATTTTGTAGGCACACATAGGCAAACATTATTACACACACACTCGGCTACACATGCACAATTGCGAGAAGGTAATATACCCAGGTGCATAAATACATACAAATATCCACACATGTGCAATTTTGCCCATAAACTCACACCTGTGTATATAGATGCACTATTACAGACTTATATGTCCATTAGTTATAACAAATGCACCAACTTGCATACGATACGTGCGGGCGCTTGAATGCATAAAGATGGTCATTGTTATACATTTATGCGATTTTAGATACACCTGAGAACACACGCTCCAGTATCTTTATAATTTCTTCATAACTTTCTCACTGGTTCTTCATTAGTTCTTTACATGTTCTCACGGCTGTTATTGGGGAGGATGAAGGGCGGGGTAGTTAACTGAGGGATGTGGTGAGGGTAACGTGAGATAGGTAGCAGTTGAGGTTAGGCACAGTGAGACCATGTGTAGGTAGAGGAAGTGAGAGAGAGAAGGGGGAACTAAAGATAAACATGAAAGCTTGGGGGAGAACAGGCAGAACTATGGAGACTAAGAAAGGGATGAAAGGTGTATATTAAGAATCTGGGGAAGTCGTAAACGCGGAGGAGGAAGAGGAAGACGGCGGAAGAAATACGGAAGGGGAATAGAGACGAGGGGAGTTATCTTGATTGGATGGCGTATATGGAAGTGATAATTTAGAGGCGAGTGATAATAGTGCCTCAGGGGATAGGGGGAACACACACACATACACACACACACACACACACACACACACACACACACACACACACACACACACACACACACCTGACACCTGACACCGATACCCAACACTCGATACCTGGCACACGATACTTCACACCCTACACCAAACACCCAACACCTAACGCCAAACACCTGACACCCAACACCTGACACCTGACACCCAACACCTGACACCCAACACCTGACACCAAACACTCGGAGTAAGGAATTGTGTGGTAGGAGCCGACGCCTTTTAGTATATAGTCACGTTGAATAAGAATAGTGCCTTGGGGAGGAGAGGAACTACTTGGTGACCAGAAATACCGTAGAAGTAATTGGTATCTTTGTAGGCAAGAAGTCCATTTACAACCAGGGCTGAGAATGAGCTTGAATATATTTGGGGTTTATCTCAGGGGAAGGCTTTATATTTTTTAACCATTGCTGAACGATATCTAAAGAACGACCCCCAGAGAATTATCTTGCCAACTTTGAAGACTTCCGTGTATTGTCTCTCTTATGGGCGGTGAGAAAGATGGTATAGTTCTCCTCGTTATCTCTCTCTCTCTCTCTCTCATGGACGAATAATTGATAGAATTTACCTCAGTCGTGGGTCCAATCATCCAACCTGCCGTACAATTATTTTACCACTGCACATTTTATTTATTTTTTACATTTTACTTCTTTTTGATACGTTGACGTGTACACTTCACCTACAATACTTAATAACACCAGAAACCATTTGAGCTGGAACTAGGTAATTATAGTGGTTATTAAGAGGATATACATCTTAGGAAATCATTAGGACACATACGTTATAAAATCATTAGGACACATACGTTATAAAATCATTAGGACACATACGTTATAAAATCATTAGGACACATACGTTATAAAATCATTAGGACACATACGTTATAAAATCATTAGGACACATACGTTATAAAATCATTAGGACACATACGTTATATAATCATTAGCACACATACGTTATAAAATCATTAAGACACATACGTTATAAAATCATTAAGACACATACGTTATATAATCATTAGAATATTATATTATAAAACGTCAGGATATATGTGCAAAAATCGCTATGACACATGTTATAAAAATCATTAGTACATACGTTATGTAAAAATCATAGGACACACACGTTATAAAAAACTAATACACACATACATTATAAAATCATTAGGACACATACGTTATAAAAATCATTAGGACACATACGTGTTATAAAATCTGTCAGGACACATACGTTATAAAATCATTAGGACACATACGTTATAAAATCATTAGGGACACATGCATGTTATAAAAATCATTAGGATACATGATGTTATAACGTTAAAGAGCATATGCTACGTTATAAAATCATTAGGACACATACGTTATAAAATCATTAGCACACATAAGTTACAAAATTTCCCTCCCGCCTCTTTTTTTTCCAAGTAATGTTCAACAAGACTCTTAAAAATGTACGTTATTCACCCTGTAGACCAGTTTTAA
The DNA here is from genome assembly GCF_018991925.1 of Homarus americanus. Lineage (NCBI taxonomy): Eukaryota > Metazoa > Arthropoda > Malacostraca > Decapoda > Nephropidae > Homarus > Homarus americanus. The sequence continues at coordinate 48,478 of NW_024721991.1, read as the reverse complement.
GCCGCGTCTGGGCGTCTCTACCTCCTCCTGGGGAAAAAAAAAGCAGTTGAAAGAGATTTTATAATTTGTTGCTAAGTTAAGACTCCCGCGTGAGGCTCGTCTTGGGAGAGGTATGCGTAGTAACACTCACTCACTGCTGTGTTGGTGCTGAAGGAAGTGGGGGAGGTGGTATGTTTGTGTTGTGGGTGTTGGTGTGGGTAAGTGTAATTGTGAGTGTGGGTAAATGTGTTTGTGGGTGTGGGTGTGCTGATGGGCTTATTATGGCCACGACTGCTGGAACAAACATGATCCGAAATGTGAAAATTAAAGTTATGGCCAGAAATGGTGTAAAAGGTCCACCCATCTGAGCTGAATATTTATAAACAGTTACAGGGGGAGTGTGAGAGTTCAATCATATCTACGTCAGCAGGGATACTAAGCTCTGTGTGTAAGGTGGGGGTGAGGTGGGCTGCACTATCTCCATAATCGGGTTACCACTAATGAAATCGTATAAATCTGTGACAGCTTTTTTTTTCCCCACCAGTGTGAGAAACCCCATAAAATAAAGTTATACACAAAAATGGACAATGTTGTTCCTGACGATGACGAGCGGAGGGAGGGAGAGAGGGGAGGAGAGAATACAATATTACTGGATTTTTTTTTTTTTCATTTGGAAGATTTTTATTTTTATTTTGAGTCTCTGAAGTTAAATCTGTTTTGTATGCATATTACCGAGTGTGACGTGTTATGTTATGTTATCGAGTGTGACGTGTTGTATTACCGAGTGTGACGTGTTATATTATCGAGTGTGACGTGTTATGGTATAGTACCGAGTGTGACGTGTTATATTATCGAGTGTGACGTGTTATGTTATAGTACCGAGTGTGACGTGTTATGTTACCGAGTGTGACGTGTTATGTTATGTTACCGAGTGTGACGTGTTATGTTATATTACCGAGTGACTGTTATATTACCGGGACGGTTATATTAGAGTGATGT
>NW_024721991.1:0-45000 GCF_018991925.1 Homarus americanus | reverse complement strand
ACCACAATAACTTCACTATACTATAACTTTACCACAATAACTTCACTATACTATAACTTCACCATCGCTCATAACTTCCCAACAATCCACTCTCATCCTGTGCAACTTTTCGTTCCCCATATATCGTTGCATAGGTCACGGTCACCCAGTTATTATCACAAGGGACAGATGGCGTTGGTCCTTCCTCTCCTCTCCTCTCCTCTCCTCTCCTCTCCTCTCCTCTCCTCTCCTCTCTTTGCTCATGCATTCTTTTATTTATTTTTTGTTTTTACGTGGGATTTTGTTGCAATGTTGAATAGGGATTATATTTGAAATAGCCCCCTCCCTCACCTCTTTGTGTTTGTGTTTTTTTTGTGTGTTTTTTGGGGGGTGTGGGTGTGTGTTTTTATTTGTATTTGTTTGTATTTACGTATGTGTGTGTGTGTGTGTGTGTGTGTGTGTGTGTGTGTGTGTGTGTGTGTGTGTGTGTGTGTGTGTGTGTGTGTGTGTGTCTACCTTCATATTTATGCTTGTAGCCAACTTGGAGAACTGAAAGAGATAATTAAGATTTTGCTGCTACTTCTACTACTACTACTATTACTACTACTACTACTTTTTTTAAATGGCCTCCAGCCTCCCCCAATAGCCACACCTTCGCAACCATTTTATTACCTTAATACTAAATATCTTAATACATAAGTAGCTATCCTAGCTGTGTTGAGTTAGTTGAGCCGCAGATCTATGCGGCATTCAATGACTGTAGCCTCATAGTCAATATCTGCAACTGTTGTCGGCTTTGGGGCCGATGCTCTCATTCCCCTGAGGCAGAGCAAAGCCGACCTAAGGAGAGAGAAGGACAGTCGACATCTCATCCAGGCTGTAACATAACTTTTGGGTTGCTGCTTCTGTTCTTATATCACCTCGGCGAGTCTGGTGTAGAAACATCTTGCACTTAGTCCCATCCCACCAGAGGTTGTGAACACTAGAGGAGTGAAGCTGCCCTGATGAACGTTCTGAATTATCTCCCCATATTCCCTTATCTTGTCGTTCTCCTTCCTCCTGTGTGCAGCATCGAGTGCTACTACTACTACTACTACTACTACTACTACTACTACTACTAATAATAATAATAATAATAATAATAATAATAATAATAATAATAACAAATATGAAGGAACACCAGGAAGGTTACGGATTCTAATGATAATTATATAATTAGAGATAAGAATTATATCTCCTCATACCAGCTGCCCCTTGAGCACTATTTCACATACCAGCTGTCCCTTGAGCATTAACCTCAAATACCAGCTGTCCCTTGAGCACTATTCCACATACCAGCTGTCCCTTGAGTAATACCCTTCATACCAACTATCCCTTGAGCACTAACCCCTAACACCAGCTGTCCCTTGAGCAACATTGGCCTCAGTTATTGATCAACACCCACCCATACCGTGTTGGTGATCCGGGTGTAGGTGGTGGGGTGAGGGCGGGGTGTCCAGCAAAGCGTGTAGAGGGTACATGTGACATTCGCTGCTCATAATTCACTTTGGGATGAGGGATGGTGTGTGGGGGGAGGGGAGTGTGGGTGAGTGGGGTGGGAGTGTTAGGGGAGAAAGGGAGGTGTACCAAGGGAGAGAGGGAGGTATGCCAAGGGAGAGAGAGAGGACTGGGGCGTTGTATCTAGTTAGTGAAAACTCCGTCAGGGAAAGAGAATGAGAGAGTAATTGGATATATTGATAGAATAAATTGGGATATGATGTGTGATTGATGAATGAATGGAGAATGACAGGTCTCACACACACACATTCTGTCTTTCCGCTACTTACATCTAATTCAGCTCATTTCCGACATCCCCCTCTCTCTCTCTCTTCTCTGTCTCTCTCTCTCTAGCACATATCTGTCAGTGAAATGTCTTCCGCTTTCCGCTTCTGTCGCACTACCTGTCTCATCCACTCCACCGTCCCCCTTCAACACACACGGTCGTATGCGTCTCTCAATCTCATACTTGGTGGTTGTGAGGCTTGCAAAAGGGTCTCACATCCTGGGAAAAATAATCACTTAGAGCTGTTAGGAGGAAAATCTACCGTGTGTGTGTGTGTGTGTGTGTGTGTGTGTGTGTGTGTGTGTGTGTGTGTGTGTGTGTGTGTGTGAAAAGAGATGTAAGAGGAAAAGGTATAATGTGGATGGGAATACGTTGAAGGTGTATGAGAGAGAGAGAGAGAGAGAGTGGAATGGTTCTATAAGAGAGGAGAGGCAGACGGTGAAGTGTAGTATGAATGTTGTCAGGACGTCGTTGTTATTGATGGTGAATGTTGTCAGGACGTCGTTGTTATTGATGGTGAATATTGTCAGGACGTCGTTATATGGTGAATGTTGTCAGGACGTTTTATTGATGGTGAATGTTTAGGACGTCGTTGTTATTGATGGTGAATGTTGTCAGGACGTCGTTGTTATTGATGTGAATGTTGTCAGGACGTCGTTGTTATTGATGGTGAATTTGTCAGGACGTCGTTGTTATTGATGGTGAATGTTGTCGGACGTCGTTGTTATGATGGTGAATGTTGTCAGGACGTCGTTGTTATTGATGGTGAATGTGTCAGGACGTCGTTGTTATTGATGGTGAATATTGTCGGACGTCTGTTATTGATGGTGATGTCAGGACGTCGTTGTTATTAATTGAATGTGTCAGACGTCGTTGTTATTGATGGTGAATGTTGCGACGTCTTGATTGATGTGAATTTGTCAGGACGTCGTTGTTATTAATGTGAATGTTGTCAGGACGTCTTGCTATTGATGGTGAATGTTGTCAGGACGTCGTTGTTATTGATGGTGAATGTTGTCAGGACGTCGTTGTTATTGATGGTGAATGTTGTCAGGACGTCGTTGTTATTGATGGTGAATGTTGTCAGGGTCATGTTATTGATGGGAATGTGTCGACGTCGTTGTTATTGTGAATGTGTCAGGACTCATTGTTATTGATGGTGAATGTTGTCAGGACGTCGTTGTTATTGATGGTGAAGTATGGACGTCGTTGTTATTGATGGTGAATGTTGTCAGGACGTCGTTGTTATTAATGGTGAATGTTGTCAGGACGTCGTTGCTATTGATGGTGAATGTTGTCAGGACGTCGTTGTTGTTAATGGTGAATGTTGTCAGGACGTCGTTGCTATTGATGGTGAATGTTGTCAGGACGTCGTTGTTATTGATGGTGAATGTTGTCAGGACGTCGTTGTTATTGATGGTGAATGTTGTTAGGAGGTCGTTGTTATTGATGGTGAATGTTGTCAGGACGTCGTTATTATTGATGGTGAATGTTGTCAGAACGTCGTTGTTACTGATGGTGAATGTTGTCAGGACGTCGTTGTTACTGATGGTGAATGTTGTCAATACCACTTTCTTACTGGTGATAAATGTTGTCATGACCTTCCAGTTATTGATATGTAATACGACACGTTGTAAGAGTCGGTGTCAGCATCGTCGGCAACACCTCTGGGATATAGGTGCTGATGACGGCACTATATAACCTTGTATCTGGATATTGGTCTAGATGAAGATTTTTAACGTTGAAAATGTAAAAGAAAAAGATATGTTGGGTCTTGTCATCTTCATAGCCTTCGTCGTGTAGGTGCTGACGATAGTAACATATCTTAACATTATCTCCTGTAAATAGTGTGTTGGGTAGAGGAAAAACTGCTGCTGGGTCTTGTCTTCGTCATCACCTTCGTCACGTGGGTGTTGAATGTAAGAATATAATGTGTCTGACTTTATCCCATGTAGATAGTGTGTTGTGGTTGAAAGAAACTATATGTTATTGTATGTCGTCTCCGTCATCGCCTTCGTCGTGCAGGTACTATTAAGACGGTGGGTGGTGCTGTGGTAGGCCTGAGGAAAGTTTGGGTATTCTGTAAGGCGGCAGCTGCTACAAAGTTTAGTACAAGGATTAAGAGTTAATTGGCGTGATGGAGTTTGTGGGTTCTTAAGGTGTGGAGGTGTGAGGGAGGAAATGAGAGAGAGAGGTGAGGAGGTCCATACAAGCACTGGAGTTATATCATTTGGCTCACAGCAGACACAACAATAACCCCCCACAGTTACGTCATCAAGCTGCAGCAGAAACCGTAGTCTCCACCCTCCACCCTCTTCCCCCACTTCCACCCCCACCCCCACCTCCCCACCCACCTCCCCTTACCCATCCCACCCCTCCCCACCCCATCCCACCCCACCTCCCTCCACCCACCACGTCTAGAAACAGTGGCTGGATGTTTCCTCACAAGTTCGCCGCTAGACAAAGTTGGCCTTTACCATATCCCATCCAGAGAGGTGTAGGGGGAGGATGAGACGAGGGACACGGGGCCAAGTTTTGGTGGTTATTGAGGATCGGAGGAGAGAGATAAGTGGGCAAAAAGTTTTAATTTTGGTCTCTGTGTCGATGTCTTTTGCGGGGAAGCCACGTTACACATCTTATTATACTCGCTTGTGTGTGTGTGTGTGTGTGTGTGTGTGTGTGTATTCAGCATAAAATTTTAAGACGTAATACCTCACCTTAAGAAGCTCCACTTATCGGATGTCAGAAAGATAAGATGATACAGTATATATAAGGTATTGAGGTCATACAGAAAAAGACTAATAATTCATAATGGCTATAGTTTTAAGTCTCCAGCCTCAGTAAACAAAGACAACCAGGAGACGTAGGAACCTTCTCTTTCTTTCGGTAATTACGTTTAAGTGACGCAGACGGAGATGACAAAGAACTGGGAGGATTACCGCGTCGAGTGAGTCTTTTGTCACTACCTCATCGAGCGCAAGACTGCAGACGGAGGCACAGGTGTGGGTGGGGTGTTAGGTGTATGGTGGGGGTTAAGTATGTGTGGTGGGGGTTAAATGTCTGTGGTGGGGGTTAAGTGTGTGTGGTGAGGGTTAAATGTCTGTGGTGGGGGTTAAGTGTGTATGGTGAGGTGTGAGGTGGGGTGTTAGGTGTAGGATGGGGTGTTAGGTGTGGGGGTGGAGTGTTAGATGTAGGGAGGAGGTCAGGTGTAGGGTGGAGGTTAAGGTGGATAGGAGTCTAGAGTTTCAGGGAAGACTAAACGTTAAGTAGACTGAGTATCAGGAAGGGCAAGCAGGGTACCAGGTAGGGTGGGTAGGGTGTCAGGAAGAGGAGAAGAGGTGTATGGGAGGGTAGGCAGGATGCAAGGAAGGGTAGGTAGGTGGTAAGGGAGGGGAGCCAGGTTGTTACAGAGGGCAGGCAAGGTGTCAGGGAAGACAGGCAGGGTATCGGAGAGCAATGATAGTGTCAGGGAGGGTAGACAGGGTGTTAAGGATGTTAAGGTGTCAGGGGAAACCGTCGCAGGAGAGCAGGAAGAGGAAGGAAGGTGAGGATGGACGACAGGACGAGGGAAGAGGGGATCAGCTCGAGCTAAGAGGGAGAGTGATGAGGTAAGAGGGGAAGGCGAGGGGGTCGGGAGAGGGTGGGTGAGGGTAGAGGAGGGTGGGTGAGGGGAGGGAGGGAGGGAGGGTAGGGGAGGGGAAGACACGAGAGGAGGTTGAGGAACATGTGAGATAAAAGAAGAGAATTGCCTAATGACAGGAAAACCGGAGAGGGGACGGACGATAGATTAACATGGCGAAGAAGATGGATAAAGAGAGAAGGAGGAAGATGAGTAAAGGATATATGAGAGAGAGAGAGAGAGAGAGAGAGAGAGAGAGAGAGAGAGTAATACGGGCGGTGTAGGCCAAGTGGACCCCAGTTTTAATCGGTGACAGTCCTACTGGGCCCCAACCCAAAATTTAACTTAGTAGGATTAGGGGCCACTTAGTTTTTGGGTACCATTAGAATAGGGCTTCATTTCTTATGGTTAAATTAGGTTAAATCCAATAGGGCAGAGGTCTACCAACACTAAAACTCATTCACAGGTAGTCGTTGTGGTGGATAACGATCAGTTACGCCACTTTATGCCCTCATCTGCGTGGGTTTTGTACTGTATTATCCTCCTGGCGCCAGGGAGAAGAACTCTAGGACACACTCATACCCGGACCTAATCTAACCACCTGACCTACGCTAACTTAAACTCACTCAACCCGCGATTCTAGTATGAAAAATTTATATCTGGATTTAGGTTATATTTTTCAGGGGAGTTTTGTGTTAACCAGCAAGTGTTGTCGATCTGGCCCCCTTCCTCCCCATCAGCCCCACCTCATACTACCTACCTCTCCCCATCAGCCCCGCCTCATACTACCTACCCCCCCCCATCAGCCCCACCTCATAATACCTACCTCCCCCCATCAGCCCCACCTCATACAACCTACCGCCACCCCTCACCAGCCCCGCTTCACACCCAGCATGGAGCCTCATGTTCATGTTGTAAAGATGTGGCCGAGCATGAAGTGCCACATATATTTACTGCTTTGTGAGTTGTTCAACTTGAAACTTTATTCTGTACACTAATTGGATGAAATTGTTTGGGTCGTTTACGGTTTGTTGGAGCTTATCGTAATGGTTCATATCACTTGTGCTGTGATGTCGTCCAGCCCGCCCCTGATATATATATATATATATATATATATATATATATATATATATATATATATATATATATATATATATATATATATATATATATATATATATATATATATATATATATATATATATATATATATATATATATATATATATATATATATGCAGTAAATCACTGTAGGTGCGCGTGATCTAGGTATATGCTGATAACCACAAGGAAAGAAGAAAACACGAAGTTCCCAAGCGCTTTCGTGTAATTCACATCTTCAGGGGTGAGTAAAATTAGTGTTGTTTTCGACAGTAACAACAAACTGACAACACACATTCTCTTTCCCAACAAACAACTGGTGTTGTTGTTTTTCGAATAAAATCATTTAGTTTTCCGAAAAAGTTCTGATGTTGTTTATGTTGAAAATTTGTCTGAGTCGTATAGTTAAAAGGTGATTTAGGAGTTACTGTTAAGGGGGGGGTGTGAAGGCTGTGGTAGAAAGACTGGAGAAATAGTCAGCTGTTAAGATTACCTGTCGTGACCTATAAAGAAGTTATGTTCACAGCCCTCTTGAGTCTTGGTCTTTGATCTACGTCTTCAACGTAAATCTCAACATCAAAAGACAGAGTTTGGTCGGAAGCAAGAGAACTGAGACCCTCGTAATTACTGAGGGGAAGACCAAGAGAGATTTAGTGGAGGAGGGAAGTTACAAAGATGAAAAAAAAATGTAACATCAGCAGGTGGTGGCGGGGAGGGGGAAGTTGTAGCAGTAAATAAAGACTACCATCACGAGTCTTCAACTGGAAACCTACAGGCGGACTATCTCTGTAATAACACTGAGATATATTTCCCTTAATGTTTAATAATTATTATCTCGCGTGTGGTACCAAGTGAATTTATCTTACGTGTTTATTGACCTTACTTGAACTTACTTGTTGTTCTAATCTTGAAACACGGAAATACGTAATAACAAAAGCATTGACCCGAGATGAATGGTGAATGTAGGTGATCTTTTAAAAGCTGTCTTCAGTAGATGCTAAGACTTGTTACTAATGGTTACTTGCCCTGGTATAGCGGTATGGTGTGAGGCTCCAACACCATAACACTACCACCCAAAGTAACAAAAATGAACTGTTACAGGAAGAGGACCTAGTGACTAGTGCTTAATAACACAAGTAACTAGAACAGAAAAACAACAACAAAGACCCAGATAAATGAATAGATAAGTTAAATGCAATAAATTCATAAAGCAAAAGTCATAAAATAACAAAGAATATTAATAATCATCAGCGGGCAGAAGATGACGGGGACTGGGATTCAATCAGAGAGGAATTAAAATCGGTATAATATTTTCCCACAGTGCTGAATATTTCCCAGGAGTTTATTTTATTTATTTTTTATAAAGGTGTTCGATATATTTAATTGTGATGATATTTGCGATAGACGATATGTGTTTGCAGTGTTCGATACCATACCAATTTTGGTTACGACCGTTAACGTTTTTTCCAATGTGTGCGATATATTCCTAGTGTGCCAACTATTTTCCCATTGTGTGCGATATTTTCCCATTGAGTGCGCTATTTTCACACGGTGTAAGATATTTTCCCATGATGTGCAATATTTTCCCACGGTGTGCGATATTTTCCCATGGTGTGCGATATTTTTCCATGGTATGTGATAATTTCCCTCGGTGTAAGATATTTTCCCACGGTGTGCAATATTTTCCCACGGTGTGCGATATTTTCCCATGGTGTGCAATATTTTCCCACGGTGTGCGATATTTTCCCATGGTGTGCGATATTTTTCCATGGTATGTGAAAATTTCCCTCGGTGTGCAATATTTTCCCACGGTGTGCAACATTTTCCCACGGTGTGCCATATTTTCCCACGGTGTAAAATATTTTCCCACTGTTTTACAAATTTTCCCACGGTGTAAGACATTTTCCCACGGTGTGCAGTAGCCCGTGGAGGAGACTGACATATTTCATCAGTATATATAATGGTCTCCCGGGAGGCATGACGTTGTTCCGCGGTATAGGAGATTTTTTCTAGTGATCGTCTCGTTGTTTTCTTACCTTGCATTTCCATCAAACATAACATGACAACAACGTCCTGTAGTGTGAAATAATTTATCAAGGCGTGAGTAATGTTTTCTCATGTCGCGCCATATAACCCAATACATTCTTCTTCTCCCTCAACTTATGGTTCGTAATCCCTAAAATAATTTAAATGTTTCCATGAGGTGACTGGTTAATTGAAACCCCCAGTTATAATGGTTAGATTAGCCCAGGTTAGGTTGTTTCAAGTTAGTTGGTTCATTTGACCTGCAGCCCCGAAGGCAAGACACCATTTGTCTCAGATCAACGTCTTCCATCTTATATATCTTTTGTTTTTATTATGTATCGTACAATAAGTTGCTACAGGCATCCAGGCAGTGTGAGAAGGAAGGGAAGGTTTACGCCGGACTGTGTAGTAATCACAAAACGCCTCCAGGTAGATAAAATAGACGACGGAATTGGCTCAACCATCGTCGAGTATGAGAACTTTATCTTGAGGTTGAAATTTGTGATCTCTTCCCCGGCACCTGAGGAGGGCGGCAGCGTACCCTTAGTCACCATAATAGTCTCCAGCAACAGTCATGATGTATATTATGTCAAGAGGAAAATGTAAGTTCATATTTACGCAGCATAATACTACGAGATGGTAGATAAGGAGGAGGAGCTGAGGGCGTCCACATTCACCGTGTCAAGTAAGACATACGACCTGACACCTTCCACAGTAATGTAGCCTTACTAACGCTGTGTTCCTCATAGTGCTGCCTGTCTCACTCTGTTGTAGCGGTGTATTATAGATAACGTGCTAAAGATATATATATATATATATATATATATATATATATATATATATATATATATATATATATATATATATATATATATATATATATATATATATATATATATATATATACCCAGTTGAATAAGAAATAGTTTGACAAGTATGCAGACTTCATTTGGAATTTCCTTTGACAAGGAGTTTTGGTGAAGGTGGTGAAGCCTCGCGCTGAGTGGCAGACGACGCTGACAAAGTCTCAAGAGGCGGGAGTTGGATGCCTGCCAGTCTCCCTCAATCACGTCTGCCACCCGTGGTGATGATGGTGATAGTTCTGGTAATAATGGTAGTAATGATTGTTAATAATTACAGTAATAATTATAATGATAACAATAATAATATAATTATTATTATTATTATTATTATTATTATTATTATTATTATTATTATTATTATTATTATTATTATTATTATTATTATTATTATTATTACAGTGTATTGTTGTTGTTGTTGCTGTTGGTTTTCCCGTAGTTGATAATGTAATAAATATTGGCCTTTGGCATAATGTCCTCTGTTACCTGCACAACCCTCGAGGGAGGTGTCAGATGACCCAAGGGGACGTCCTTTTCAAACTGAGGCATTGACCTTGATCTTTTGATCCTGGCCACATAGCAGCTACGAAGTGGTCAAGGTGGATACATATAGACGCCTAGGATGACCTCGTTCTTCAGAGGTCATCCTAAATTATGGTCAGCATGGGTCGTAGGTTTGAGAAATCATGGGTCCTGTTTCTTAAAATTAGTGAACCATGTGTTGTATATATTTTGTGTAGTTCACCTTAAAATTGTAGTAATTATTTGTTGTCATACAGTACGCTATATTATATTATACAGTACTCCTACTTTATATTATAGTGAGCTTCAGGTTTATCAGTCAGTTATATAAGACTGTGGGACGCTGCTGTCACTGAACCTTATCAAGCCTTGGTATTTGGGGTAATTTCATCATCCCGGTAATGATGCTCAATTTAGGTGCGATTTTTTTTTTGCATCTGTATGTGTGTGTCTGTGTGTCTCTGTCTATTTCTGTCTCTGTCTGTCTGTCTCTCTGTCTGTCTCTCTCTTTGCGCCGTCAGACCCCATATGTTCATTTATCACGATGTATAACCGACAATAATGTGTGACTCTTACAGTAACTCGGTCTAGGTCTCCCCTTGGCTCACGTATTATGCTTCCACCGTAAATAGTGTCACCCAACCCCTCCTGCCTCACACTACCTTCCTTGATGTCACTGTATCTCTTCGTCACTGTATCTCTTCGTCACTGTATCTCTTCGTCACCTTATCTCTTCGTCACTCTATCTCTTCGTCACTCGACCTTCTCTGCGTCACTCGACCTCTGCTTCCCCCCTAAACGAGTATCAAAGGTGTTGCAAACTCCAGACCTAAAGGCTTAATCTTACCACCTGGAAAGCTCTTATGAACATGATTAAAATTACCAAAACATAAACCCATATTAGTTTATTATTAACACCTTGTGGGGGAGGGAGGGGGGTGGGGAGATTAATAAATTCACATATTTTATTACCTAAGGGCAGAAAGTTTATATCTGTTAGAGAAATTTGTTTTGAATAATAGAGAGCAGTAGATTGATGTTATTTATCGAGATATGAAAGCTTAGAACATATTGAATTGTGTTATGAAGTATTTAGAGATTATTGAAGTTTGTGTGTTTACTTAGCGGGAAATAATGTGAGTAAGTGGTAGAGGTCGTGGTGAAGTAATACTAGTTTATGTGTTTCTGTTATGGAATACCTGTCCACTTCTTGACCTGTCTCTTCCTCTAACCTGTCCATTCCTCTATCTGTTCATCCCTTTACCTGTTAACTTCTCTACCTGTCCACTCCTCTACCTGTCTCCAGCTCTACCTGTCCACTCACCTACCTGTCTCCTTTAGCTGTCCACTCCTCTAACTGTCTCCTCCTCTACCTGTCTATTTCTCTACCTGTCCATTCCTCTGCCTGTCTATTTCTCTACGTATCCATTCCTCTACCTGTCCACCCCTTTACCTGTTACTTCTCTACCTCTCCACCCCTCCACCTATCCACCCTCCACCTGTCCACCTATCCACCCATAATTCGTGTCCATTCGATAATTTGAGCAAAGCTTTGTCGATCTACCTGAAATATGAGACACACACATACACACACACACACACACACACACACATACACACACACACACACACACACACACACACACACACAGCTCCTTGTCTCCAATAGCTAGGTTGAGTTCCATCACCTGTGTTTACCTGGTGTATATACTGTAGTTATGGCTGCTCGTCTTGGTGGATTTGTCCTGAACTTTATGTCACTGCCACTCATAGTCTTGTTTGTCTATATTTAAAGGGGGAAATAGTCTTGTTTGTCTATATTTAAAGGGGGAAATAGTCTTGTTTGTCTATATTTAAAGGGGGAAATAGTCTTGTTTGTTTATATTTAAAGGGGGAAATAGTCTTGTTTGTCTATATTTAAAGGGGGAAATAGTCTTGTTTGTCTATATTTAAAGGGGGAAATAGTCTTGTTTGTCTATATTTAAAGGGGGAAATAGTCTTGTTTGTTATATTTAAAGGGGGAAATAGTCTTGTTTGTCTATATTTAAAGGGGGAAATAGTCTTGTTTGTCTATATTTAAAGGGGGAAATTGTCTTGTTTGTCTATATTTAAAGGGAGAAATAGTCTTGTTTGTCTATATTTAAAGGGGGAAATAGTCTTGTTTGTCTATATTTAAAGGGGGAAATAGTCTTGTTTGTCTATATTTAAAGGGGGAAATAGTCTTGTTTGTCTATATTTAAATGGGGAAATAGTCTTGTTTGTCTATATTGAAAGGGGGAAATAGTCTTGTTTGTCTATATTTAAAGGGGGAAATAGTCTTGTTTGTCTATATTTAAAGGGGGAAATAGTCTTGTTTGTCTATATTTAAAGGGGGAAATTTTCTTGTTTGTCTATATATAAAGGGAGAAATAGTCTTGTTTGTCTATATTTAAAGGGGGAAATAGTCTTGTTTGTCTATATTTAAAGGGGGAAATTGTCTTGTTTGTCTATATTTAAAGGGGGAAATTGTCTTGTTTGTCTATATTTAAAGGGAGAAATAGTCTTGTTTGTCTATATTTAAAGGGGGAAATAGTCTTGTTTGTCTATATTTAAAGGGGGAAATTGTCTTGTTTGTCTATATTTAAAGGGAGAAATAGTCTTGTTTGTCTATATTTAAAGGGGGAAATAGTCTTGTTTGTCTATATTTAAAGGGGGAAATAGTCTTGTTTGTCTATATTTAAAGGGGGAAATAGTCTTGTTTGTCTATATTTAAAAGGGAAATAGTCTTGTTTGTCTATATTTAAAGGGAAATAGTCTTGTTTATCTATATTTAAAGAAATAGTCTTGTTTGTCTTTATTTAAAAGGAAATAGTCTTGTTTATCTATATTTAAAGGGAAATAGTCTTGTTTGTCTATATTTAAGGGAAATAGTCTTTGTTTATCTATATTTAAAAAGGGGAAATAGTCTTGTTTGTCTATATTTAAAGGGGGAAATAGTCTTGTTTGTCTATATTTAAAGGGGGAAATTGTCTTGTTTGTCTATATTTAAAGGGGGAAATTGTCTTGTTTGTCTATATTTAAAGGGAGAAATAGTCTTGTTTGTCTATATTTAAAGGGGGAAATAGTCTTGTTTGTCTATATTTAAAGGGGGAAATAGTCTTGTTTGTCTATATTTAAAGGGAGAAATAGTCTTGTTTGTCTATATTTAAAGGGGGAAATAGTCTTGTTTGTCTATATTTAAAGGGGGAAATAGTCTTGTTTGTCTATATTTAAGGGAAAATAGTCTTGTTTGTCTATATTTAAAGGGGGAAATAGTTTTGTTTGTCTATATTTAAAGGGAGAAATATATTACACTATTATATTACGAAGCGTTGAATAAAATAGGACATTCCTTTTCACTATATTTTACACTTGACGAGTTAAGACACACACACACACACACACACACACACACACACACACACACACACACACACACACACACACACACACACACACACACACACATAACTTTTTTTTATCATATCTATTAAAACACCTTTCAATTTCACATAGTTGCAGGAGTTTCAATAAATAAATCAGATCCTCTCGATTCTGGTGACGAGAAACAATGACAACTGTTGCATAATACTAAACACTCATGGAGTATTTATTATTATCTGGAGTTTAGAGATATAAGTCAGACTTCATTTGACTAGTGTTGAGTTTAATTAGGTTCTTCAGAGTGACAAAAAAAAACGATCGATCGAATTGGAGAACAGGTGAGTGGGTCAGGTTCACCTGAGCTGAAATTCGAGGTGAAATTAGATTTACCTTTGATGTGTTCCTCTTGGTTCATCCTGACGCCCTGCTGCTGTTGACGGTGACCAGTAGGTGTTGTTACTCTGTTGTGACCAGTAGGTGTTCCTTTATAGTGACCAGTAGGTGTTCCTTTGTAGTGACCAGTAGGTGTTCCTCTGTAGTGACCAGTAGGTGTTCCTCTGTAGTGACCATTAGGTGTGCCTCTGTAGTGACCAGTAGGTGTGCCTCTGTAGTGACCAGTAGGTGTTCCTTTGTAGTGACCAGTAGGTGTTCCTCTGTAGTGACCAGTAGGTGTTGTTACTCTGTTGTGACCAGTAGGTGTGATATTGATCAGTAGGTGTTCCTCTGTAGTGACCAGTAGGTGTGCCTCTGTAGTGACCAGTAGGTGTTCCTCTGTAGTGACCAGTAGGTGTTCCTCTGTAGTGACCAGTAGGTGTGCCTCTGTAGTGACCAGTAGGTGTGCCTCTGTAGTGACCAGTAGGTGTGCCTCTGTAGTGACCAGTAGGTGTGCCTCTGTAGTGACCAGTGGGTGTTCTCTGTAGTGACCAGTAGGTTCTCTGTAGTGACCAGTAGGTGTTCCTCTGTAGTAGGTGTGCCCTCTGTAGTGACCAATGGGTGTGCCTCTGTAGTGACCAGTAGGTGTTCCTCTGTAGTGACCAGTAGGTGTTCCTCTGTAGTGACCAGTAGGTGTGCCTCTGTAGTGACCAGTAGGTGTGCCTCTGTAGTGACCAGTAGGTGTGCCTCTGTAGTGACCAGTAGGTGTTCCTCTGTAGTGACCAGTAGGTGTGCCTCTGTAGTGAGCAGAGAGAGGGCGTGGGTGGACGGGAGGCTATAGGGGTTGTCATCGATGAGGGAATAGTGGGTGAGATGAAGGTGCTTGGAGGGAGAGTGGATGCCGATGGAGGAATGGTATGGGAGGGAAGGAAGGGGAAAAGGGGCTGGCGCACTGCTTAGGATATGGTCAATACTTTTCCCTTTCCCTCTGGTTTGGTCATCAATTACAAGGAAAATTTTTACATATACGCACCTTTGAGATCTATTGTGCTGTACATTATTAAAATACGGTGAATTAAGTTCCCTCTGCTAGTGACACATTGCTAATTCAACTCACTCCGGGTGTTTAGGGGAAAACCTATTGATTAGTGTGGTAAATAAAATGCCTCTGTTTGCTGGATAACGAGTAAGACACGTTGGCTGTTGTTGAGAAGTTGAGTGTCGATCGAGAATTACCTAAAAGGAATTAGATAACAATGAGTAGAACATTATCTGTACTTTAGTGGCATTGGCCTCGGCATCTAGTGAGGAAAATCAACTGCTGTGTAAAATACCTGACGTGAACAGAAATTTAGTTGGGAATACAAACAATTCTGCTGACAATACACGAATAAACTGATGTTGCAGGAAATCGCGGGATATGTAAAAAAAAAAAACTAACTGTACAATTTTTTTTTACCAATACACATAATTAGCTGATGTTGCACAAACTTAACTAACAATACACAAAATTACCTGACAAAACAGATAAGTAAGCAAAGTTGCATAAAAAGTCGATGATACTGCACAAAGTTAGTCGATATAGCGTAAAAGTGAGTAAATCGAGTAAAACCTTCTGATGTTGCAAATAAACAGCTAATTGCAAAAGCCACTTGTAACTGAACACAGGCAATGGGTATTAAGCGTCAGAGGCTGTAAGTGATCATCTGTTAACACCTGAATTTAGAGCAAAACACGCACATGACTCTATATATGAAGAATGGGTGTGGGGAGACAACACGGTAACAGGGATGATGGAAGTGGCGTTGGGGAGAAGAGGATGAAAGTATGAGGGGAGATGATGAAGGTTGAGTGTGTATGCAGGAGAGAGAGAGACATAAAGGGTAAATATCACAGGAACGACTTTGATAAAATTGAGGGAATGCAACTGGACATGACCTCACATAACCTGACAAGATCTGACCTGACTTGAACCCAAGCCATGGCTGCACAACCTGGTGATGCTGGAAGTGGGTGGAGGTGAAGGAGGCAGTGGGTAGAGGGCGGCACACATGGTGAAGGAGGCAGTGGGTAGAGGGCGGCACACATGGTGAAGGAGGCAGTGGGTAGAGGGCGGCACACATGGTGAGGGAGGCAGTGGGTAGAGGGCACACATGGTGAAGGAGGCAGTGGGCAGAGGGCAGCACACATGGTGAAGGAGGCAGGGCAGAAAGTGGCACACATGGTGAAGGAGGGCAGGGCGGGTACACATGGTGAGGGGGAGGCAGGGGTAGAGGGCGGCAAGGCTATGGTGAAGGAGGCAGGGTAGAGGGTGGCACACATGGTGAAGGAGGCAGGGTAGAGGGCGGCACACACAGAAAGGGAGGCAGGGGCAGAGGGTGGGTACACATGGTGAAGGGGAGGCAGGGGTAGAGGGTGCACATGGTGAAGGGAGGCAGGGTAGAGGGTGGGTACACATGGTGAAGGGAGGCAGTGGGTAGAGGTGGTACACATGGTGAAGGAGGCAGGTAGAGGGGCGGCACACATGGTGAGGGAGGCAGTGGGCAGAGGGCGGCACACATGGTGAGGGAGGCAGTGGGCAGAGGGGCGGCACACATGGTGAAGGGAGAAACAGAGGGTGGCACACATGGTGAAGGAGGCAGGGTAGAGGGCGGCACACATGGTGAAGGAGGCAGTGGGTAGAGGGCGGCACACATGGTGAGGAGGCAGGCAGAGGGCGGCACACATGGTGAGGGGAGGCAGTGGCAGAGGGCGGCACACATGGTGAAGGAGGCAGGGTAGAGGGCGGCACACACATGGTGAAGGAGGCAGTGGGTAGTGGGCGGCACACCAGGTGAAAAAGAGACAATGGGTAAAGGAGAGGGTACAGCCGACAGGGCAGGTGGATACGTATGACTTCCATGAGAGAAAAATAAATAGATGGTTTTGAAGATCTGGGGGATCTCTCTCTTTCTCTTTCAAATCGGCTTTCCTCACGTTCTACCCATCCTCTCCCCTCCCTCCCCCCTCTTCCCCACCCCTACCTCCTCCCTTCTTCCCTACACCACCTCCCCCCTCTTCCCCACCCCTACCTCCTCCCCTCTTCCCCTTTCCATTACTGGGTGAGATTGACCGCAGGAGACGGTCAATGGTTCGGTCCTACACAGCTGTGAATCACATATTGCTAAGGCGCTGAATATTTCTTGTGGTATTGACTTCCATGTAAAATTTACAGGATTGACTTCTACGCGTAGTTTATAGGGTTGACTTCCACGTGTAGTTTATGAGGTTGGCTTCCATGTAAAATTTATAGGATTGACTTCTACGCATAGTTTATGGGGTTGACTTCTATATGTAGTGTATGAGGTTGGCTTCTACGTGTAGTTTATGAGGTTGATTTCCACGTGTAATTTATGGGGTTGGCTTCTTTGTATAGTTGATGTGATTGGCATCTACTTGTAATTTATGGGTATGACTTCTACGTGTACTTTATGGGGTTGACTTCCGCGCATCGCTTATGGGTTTGACTTCGTGTAGTTTATGGGGTTGGATTCTACATGAGTTTATGGGGTTGGCTTCCACGTATAGCTTATGGGGTTGACCTCTACGTACAGTTTATGGGGTTGACTACTATGTATACTTTAAGGGCTTGACTTCCACGTGTAATTTATGGGGTTGACCTCTACGTACAGTTTATGGGGTTGACTTCTACGTGTAGTTTATGGAGTTGACTTCTACGTGTAGCTTATGAGGTTGGCTTCCACGTGTAGTTTATGAGGGCTGACTTCCGTGTATAATCATGGGGTTGGCTTCTACGTGTAGTTTATGGGGTTGGCTTCTACATGTAGTTTATAGGGTTGACTTCTACCTGATGTAGTTCCATTGATTGGTTCCCTCACCATAATCTGTTGATCTTGACTCACAGTTCTCGTGTCGTTTAACTTTTGCTGTTATCACGGCTCGGGGCTTCTGAGCTTGAGGCAGTCTAATGAAATCATTCTCTCTCTCTCTCTCTCTCTCTCTCTCTCAATGCATTAAAAAATCATAGTAATATTGGCATGAGTTGATAGGTGTGTGTGTGTGTGTATCTCTCTCTTTCTCCATCAATACATAAAGATTTCTTAGCTATTTTACCTGGAGCAGATATGCGTGTGCTGCGTATCTCTCTGTCTCACACTTGCACGGTTCCCACGCTGTTATATATCAGACGTATCTCACAAATTATTTTTCACAGCTGCCTCTACGCAGGTCGTACTATTGCAGACAGAAAAAAAACATTTAACGAAAGGTGCTGCCTCGTATATTTTTTTCATATAAAAATATTTATTTACATAACTGTAGCATTTTTTTTAACTATAGAAATATTGTTAGTTATATGCCAGAAAAAAATCATAATAAATTTGTCATGTGAACACAGATTTGTATTTATTTATTTTTTTATAATAGTCATGTCTTGTGAACGCATGTGTTTCATGTTTACAAATATATTTCGGCTCTTTCAACAAACACACACACACACACACACACACACACAACTACTACTACTTTGCTGTCACTCGGAATCGAGTTTGACGATCATCCAGCTATGGTAAAATGATATGAGTTATTAGGGATGTCACCTAGGTTAGTGAGTTTTGAGGTGACTAAAGAGCCCGATACGGGACCGGCAGCGTCGTCCAGATTAGTTGCACATGTGGAGGGCTCCATGTACTGTGGGAGGGGCGGTGGCAGCGTCTTTCCGACGTTGGCGCTTATCTGCCTCGGTTTGCAGTCGGGCTAACTCGAAAGTATTGACACCTTCCCGTGTGGTGCTCCTCCAAGCGTTACGATGTGGAGTAATCGTCTCCCAGGTGAGAGGGTCGAATTGGCACCTTTTCAGGTTTGTCTTAAGACTATTCTTATACCTTTTCAGTCGCCCGCCAGCGTTACGTTTATTATTCGTTAGGTGACTGTAAAGGAGCTGCTTTGGCAGTCTACTGTCGTCCATGCGGGTAACATGGCCAGTCCAACGTAGTTGTTCATGGATAATGGCAGCCTCGATGCTCCGACAGTTGGTGTCAGCAAGAATGCTGGCATTTGTCCTCTTGTCTTCCCAGCAAACTCGGAGGATGGAGCGTAGACTACGTTGGTGAAAGTCTCACTGCCATATAGTAGGGTGGAGAGGACCATTGTTCGATATACATGCAACTTTGTGGATAATTTCAGCTCCTTACAGCTGAAGACACGATTTCGGAGTCCGCCCAAGGCGTGAGATGCACATCTGATCCGATGCTGAATTCCTTCATCGATGTCCGTGGTGGTGGACAGGTGGGAACCGAGATATCGAAAGTGGACAATATTAGAGAGGGTAGTACCGTTAAGCTGGATGGATGGTGGAGGTGTGTCTGAACCAGGGGCAGGTTGAAAGAGAATCTGAGTCTTACGTACATTTACCTCAAGGCAGAAGTGTGCATACGCGTCTGCATAGGTGTTCAGGATCTCCTGTAGGTCGTGTTCAGTGTGAGCAACAAGGGTGAGGTCGTCTACATACTGAAGTTCAGTAATGGAAGCTGCCTACACCTTTGTTCTTGCCTGGAGTCGTCATATGTTGAAAAGACCCCCCTTTACCCGGTACTCGATGTTCACCCCGCTGGCTAAATTGGCACTGGCACGAGTATGGATGGCAGCCAAGAAGATGGAAAAGAGAGTTCGTACCAGTACGCACCCCTGTTTGGATGGGGAAAAACTCTGACTGGGTGCCCTTGTGCAGGACACTGCCGTTCATGCCATCGTGGTGTTGCCTCACAATGGCGGTGAATTTTGATGGGCAGCCAAAACGGCTGAGGGTCCACCGGAGGGCTTCCCTGTTGACCAAGTCGAAGGCCTTGGTTAGGTGGATGAAAGCCATGTACAGGTCACGACATGTTCTCTGCAATTTTCCTGTATCTGGCGGGCAGCAAAGATCATGTCACACACACAATATATATATATATATATATATATATATATATATATATATATATATATATATATATATATATATATATATATATATATATATATATATATATAACGAAGAGGAGAACCAGGGAAAACATAAACATCTTGACTAAGATGAGTTTCTTTAATCACTAACGTTTCGGAAAAATCATTTTCCATCATCAGAGCCAAGAAAACAAAAAGTTTTGAAACAGTTTTAAAAATACAGGTGATATTTAAATTCGAAACATGGTAACATCAAATTTACTTGTGAATTGGAAAAGGACAATTTTCTTCCACTCCTTGATGTTAATATCCACCGTCTTCATAATAGTTTCGAGACAGCATTATACAGAAAACCAACTTTCACTGGTTTGAGTTCAAAATTTTCATCTTTTATTCTTCTTAATTACAAACGTAATCTAGTACGTACTCTTACCAACAGAGCTTTCAATATATGTTCAAGCTATTTCCACTTGGACACTGAACTAAAATACATAAAGAAACTAATCTTTAACAATGGTTTCCCTAAGAGATTTACAGACACTTATATTGGCAAAATCCTTAATATGTTTTTTTAGTCCCACACAGCCTCAAATCCACATCGTCCCTAAATATTCTTTCTATTCTCGCCATCCCGTACACAGGCGCACTCAGTTTCATCCTTAGAAACAAACTTAAGAAGCTTTTCAATGAATTCTATCAACATATTTATCTTAGACTAGTCTTCAAAAACCAGAGTTCAATTAAAAATTCTTTAAAATTAAAGACACCATACCCACACACCTGCAATCCTCAGTTGTTTATCAATTTACGTGTGCTCGCTGTAGGGCAGCATATACAGGTAAAACAAAAAGATAATTTGATAACTCACATCAATGAACACTTGGGCCATTCCGTCCAAACAGGCCAGTTAATCACCCAACCGCCACATTCAGCTATCCGTAACCACGCCCACCAGCATGACCACCCGTTTTCGCCGTCTGATTTCTCAGTTCTCGGCAGCAGCAACTGTGAGCCGGACCTCCTCATTATTGAAGCCTTGCATCAGTACAAAGTAAAGCCATCCATTTGTGATGTGGTTTCCTGTGAATTGTTGTGTTTTTCGCACTAAGGCTCGTCTAAATTAAGGTAATACCCCCTGTATATTTTAATTTCACACTTTTTATTCCTCACTTTAGCTTTGTACGTAGGTCTCTCGTCATTTTTGTCAGTTTTAAATTGGGTTGCTCTTTCTTTAAATTTTATCGAAGGTAAATTTTCGTGTAATATGTTTTTATTGTATATCATCTGTATTTAAAAAAAATCAAAACTTTTTGTTTTCTTGGCACTGATGATGGAAAATGATTTTTCCGAAACGTTAGTGATTAAAGAAACCCAACTTAGTCAAGATGTTTGTGTTTTCCCTGGTTCTCCTCTTCGTTATGAAACTACGCTTTCCACGTAACAAGTCCATTGCTGAAGTTTTATATATATATATATATATATATATATATATATATATATATATATATATATATATATATATATATATATATATATATATATATATATATATATATATATATATATATATATATATATATGTGTGGTTGGTGACCTTCGCATATATTACTTTAATATGCGTAATGCGTTATTTTTATGTGGCCTATGTATAGTATTTTCGTTGTGCGTTATGCGTGAGTTGAACGTGACTAGAATATTTGTCAAATTTTTTTACTTGTGTTTTTAACTTTATTGACGCATATATATATATATATATATATATATATATATATATATATATATATATATATATATATATATATATATATATATATATATATATATATATATATATATATATAATAATAATAATAATAAAAATAATAATAATAATGAGCGTCATGCTATATTTTAATGCATAAAATATACTACGAATGAGCTTGTGTGAATACACTAATTTTAGGTAACTTATTTCGAGAGGGACGAGATGAGAGTTTGGTAAGTGATATATGTATTGTAATCTGTTGTAGTGTGTTATCTGAGTCGAGTAGTGGAGGCGTGTTGGGCAGGACTAAGCCTCGCCAGGAAGACCCCTAAGTCTGTGTGAGGTGGCTTGTGCGTTACTTCCGGGTGAGGATCAGATTATGTGTTCCCCGAAAATCTCCTGCTGCACACACACACACACACACGCACACACACACACACGCACACACACACACACGCACACACACACACGCACACACACACACGTTATAAACCTCTCCTGCTTCTCTTTAGCATGTATTGTAGTCTCTCCCTCTCTCTCTATTGCTTCAGTGTCCTTCCTAAAGTTTTCATTTACGCTTGTCAACCTATTCTACGCTCCACATTATTTATCTATATTCTTCTACGTTCCCTCCATTCCATCTACATTCTTTCCATTCTATCTACGTTCCTACCCTTCCATCTACATCTTCCCCATCCATCTACATGTCTTCCCCCATCCATCTTTTCTTCCCTCCCTTCCTCCCTTTCATGGTAATCCCCCCTCCCTCCTCTTCCTCGTTCCCTAAGTTTGCTCTTCAGATCCCCAGACCTGCCCATGCATAACTTACACCTATGTATTAAGCAAGTTGCAGTCAGCTCTTCTTTCTTCTAGTGACAGACAAACAGGCGAAACAGGAGAATCAAAAATAAATAAATAAAGGAAGAGACAAAAAGTGAGAAAATGAAAAAAAGGTGAGGACAACATATATAAAGAGAGACATAGAAGAACGATAAAAGAGGGAGAGAGAGAGAGAGAAGGCAAAAACTTTATCATTCTCCCTCGCTTATTATTCTGCCTCTTGAGTCCTCCACATCGTAGTTGCAGAGGTAGACTTAAAATGTATATATATACTTAATTGTTTTCTCGTCATCCTCTCTACACTGTTCAGACTATTGTGTTGTTTTCGGGGTTTTATTTATCATTAGTTAGCTGACGAAAATTTTTGTGTTGGGTAATTTATTTTATTTTTTTATTTTCATTTTTATTTTTATTTTATTTTTTATGGGGGGAGGATAAGGGGGGTTTACTGAGAATTTATTTGTTTATTTATTTATATTTTTATTTGGCTGTTGTAAACTAATCTAGCTGAGTGCTTTTGTGCAGAGAATTAATGCAGGGAAAAATGATGAGAGAGAGAGAGAGAGAGAGAGAGAGAGAGAGAGAGAGAGAGAGAGAGAGATATTGTAGATAATAATAACAACAATAATAATAATAATAATAATAATAATAATATATGGTTTATTAAAAAAAGTTCAGCAGCCCGAAGGTTGAAAATATCATTGGACAGAAATGACTTATTACATACAAAGTCATGGGGTAGGTGGGTCGTTTAACAAAAGCTTTCATTACTGAATGGAGAAAGAACATGAATTGAACATACAAATTATTATAGTTTACAGTTGATGGCCTGGGTTGGTCCCATGCCCTACTGTGTGAGGTCACGCAGGCCACGTGGTGCAGTAACTCTTGCTCGGGTGTTGACATGAAGGACCTCACGTGGTCATGGAGCCACTGGGTGGTGTGGTGTTCACGTGGTGCAGTAACTCGTCCTCGGGTGTTGATATGAAGGACCTCACATGGTCATGGAGACACTGGGTGGTGTGGTGTTCACGTGGTGTAGTAACTCGTCCTCGGGTGTTGATATGAAGGACCTCACGTGGTCATGGAGACACTGGGTGGTGTGGTGTTCGCGCAGCAGTAACCGCCCCGGGTGTTGATGTTGGCGAAGGACCACGTGGTCATGAGACACTAAAAATACGTGGCAGTAACTCTTGCTCGGGTGTTGACATGAAGGACCTCACGTGGTCATGGAGCCACTGGGTGGTGTGGTGTTCGCGTGGTGTAGTAACTCGTCCTCGGGTGTTGATATGAAGGACCTCACGTGGTCATGGAGACACTGGGTGGTGTGGTGTTCACGTGGCGTAGTAACTCGTCCTTGGGTGTTGATATGAAGAACCTCACGTGGTCATGGAGACACTGGGTGGTGTGGTGTTCGCGTGGTGCAGTAACTCTTCCTCGGGTGTTGATATGAAGGACCTCACATGGTCATGGGGACACTGGGTGGTGTGGGGTGGTGTCACAGTACCTCGCCCTGCTGGGTGGTGTTGTATCTCGTAGTCAGCTGCATAGCCGGCCAGCCCTCTGTTATTCCCATGGTGGACTGATTAGCACCTCCTGGTCAGAAGACGGCGGTCAGTTCCCAGGGGTGCTTATCCCACTGGTGGGCCACTGCTCTCACTGGTACTGTCTAGTGTTGAATTCACTGGCTTAAACACTGTTCATTACTGTTCAACACTGATCCCACTTCTTTCCGAAACGAAATTGTCACTTTTGGCGGGATTATATATATATCCCAGTGGGGAGGAGGGGTTGAGGGGAGGGACATGGATAATGGGGCAGGTTCAGCTCCTCGGCAGGAGGGGCACCTGATAGGTCTTGACCCTCCGGTGGTCAGTGTGTGAGTTTACATTTATGTTTACGTGTGTTTACAAATGTCTTTTATGTCCATGTAAGTGTTATGTGTACACGAGTGTGCTTGTGTGTGTACATGTGTGATTGTATGTGTGCGTGAATTGTTTCATGACTGTTTTCATGCTTTTACTGTATGTTCGGTGGGGTAGGAGAGAAGGTAGGACTTTTCTTTGCTGTTATTAGAAATATTGTTTAATCATGTGTTATACTAGAAACTGAGTAACCATATTTGTTGACATTCAATAAATCGCTGAGTCATTTTTGTTGACTTATATTTATATGAATACTGGTTTCGTACGAGTATATTAGTAATAATAATAATAATAATAATAATAATAGTAATAGCAACAGTGATCACTTGTATCCCCTTCCTCCTACACCCTCTCTCATACCGACTCCGTTTTTTTTTTTTGGTAGGGAAAGGAGGGTGAAAGAAGATTAGAGGTGGGGGAAGGAAGTATAGTTCGGAAATTGAAGAAATTTAGGAGGAGGTAAGAGAGGGCGGGCTGACCGCCCAGCTAAGCTAATATAGTGTGTTAGGGTTGTGTCATGGGTTAGTTATTGTCTGTCGACACAGGCACTAGACAGCCTACTCCGTCCTTCTCACTCCCTCCTATCCACAGTACTTCCTCCGAGACCTTCCCTCTCTCCTACCCTCTCCCTCCTACCCACTTCTTCCCTCCTTCCTACACTGTTAAAAAAAAAATTAACGCTCGAAGACCGTCAATTCTCACGAACGAAAACCGTTAACCGTGTTACGGTTATTTACCCGTTTTTTCCGTAGAATTTACTGCAAGGCGTCGAATAAAATAGTAAAGCGGTCAAATTTACACTAAGAAGACCGTTAAATTTACACTTCCCGAGACTGTCAATTTTATTTATGTTTTTATTATTATTTTGTATTTTATTTTATTATTTTAAATTTTTTTTATTTATTATTTTATTTATTTATTTATTTATTATTATTTTTATTTACAGTGCACTTCCTCGTACCCACTGCCTCCTACTGCCCTGATGTAGTGCAGGTCTTGTTTGGGGTCGTTACCCATAAACAACTCACTCTCGTTATACAAATTTTCCGTATTAGCTTCTCAACATATTTAGTTCCTTTAAGTTCTGCCATTTACCCCCAGTTGTTTGATGGCTGTGTGAGGGTAAGAAATTGATGTTGTTTTTCTTTTTCTTTCTTACACTTGAGTTTTCTTACACTTAAGTTTTCTTACACTTGAGTTTTCTAACACTTGAGTTTTCTTACACTTGAGTTTTCTTACACATGAGTTTTCTAACACATGAGTTTTCTTACACTTGAGTTTTCTTTCACATGAGTTTTCTTACACTTGAGTTTTCTTACACTTGAGTTTTCTTACACTTGAGTTTTCTTACACTTGAGTTTTCTAACACTTGAGTTTTCTTACACATGAGTTTTCTAACACTTGAGTTTTCTAACACTTGAGTTTTCTAACACTTGAGTTTTCTTACACTTGAGTTATGGCTGATGGTTTAAACTGGTGGTGGTGTGTAGTGTGTTTGTGGTGTACAGGTGTTATGTGATGGGTCGGTCTCGTAAGCATTAATAGATCAAGAACCATAACTCATCAAACACATTTTATAACGAAGGAAACACTGTCATGGTTATATACTTACGCCAGGTAGTAGGTGGTGGTGAAAGGTGGATAGGTAGTGGTGGTTGTGGTGGGCAGGTAGGGTGGTGGTGGTGGGCAGGTAGGGTGGTGGTGGTGGTGGGCGGGTAGTGGTTGAGGTGAGGTAGGGTGGTGGTGGTGGGCAGGAAGGGTGGTGGTGGTGGTGGCAGGTAGGGTGGTGGTGGTGGTGGGCGGTAGTGGCTGAGGTGGGCAGGTAGTGGTTGGTGGTGGAAGCATCACCTCACTAAACACACAGAGAGGGTGGAGGTGGGAAGGCAGACCACCACGTCGGAATGTCGGGCTGGTCTGTGTATTACCCTGAGGTGTCTGTGTATGTGTCTGCTGTCTGTCTTTGTGTCTGTCTGTGTTTGGATTCTTTCAATGCTTAATACGGCATCTGGATTTGTGTGTGTGTGTGTGTGTGTGTGTGTGTGTGTGGCCTTAGAAATCTGTAACAATCTGGAGACATCATATTCTTCCACGAGAGAGATAGAGAAAAAAGAGATTGAGAGGAGAGAGAGAGAAGAAGAGAGAAGAGAGAGAGAGAGAGAGAGAAGAGAGAGAGAGAGAGAGGAATTTATAGAAAAATGGAGGTGGGAGAGGGAGGAGCCTAGAGAGTCAGACGAAAAAGGAATAGGAAATGGATGAGGAGATGGGAGGAATACAAATGGAGAGAGAGAGAGAGAGAGAGAGAGAGAGAGAGAGACGTGGAAAGGAGGAGAAGCAATAGAGCGAAAGGAAGTAATGGAAATAGATGAGACTTGAAATGGAATAGTTGTAGAAGAGGAAGGCGTGGCAGAAAAGAAGAACGAGAGAGAGAGAGAGAGAGAGAGAGAGAGAGAGAGAGAGAGAGAGAGAGAGAGAGCAACATCAGTTAGATCCACGAGACGAGAATATCTCCTTCCTGACGCACTGTATTGAGAGATATACCAGGAGAGGACGCACGGTGTATTGAGATATACCAGAGAGGACGCACGGTATTGAGAGATATACCAGGAGAGGACGCACGATGTATTGGGGATACCAGAGAGGACACTGTGTATTGAGAGATATACCAGGAGAGGACGCTCGGTGTATTAGAGATATAAGGAGAGGACGCACGGTGTATTGAGAGATATACCAGGAGAGGACGCTCGGTGTATTGAGATATACCAGAGAGGACGCACGGTGTATTGAGAGATATACCAGGAGAGGACGCACGGTGTATTGAGAGATATACCAGGAGAGGACGCACGGTGTATTGAGAGATATACCAGGAGAGGACGCACGGTGTATTGAGAGATATACCAGAGAGGACGCACGTGATTGAGAGATATACCAAAGTGTATTGAGAGATATACCAGAGAGGACGCACGGTGTATTGAGAGATATACCAGGAGAGGACGCCGGTGTATTGAGAGATATACCAGAGAGGACGCACGGTGTATTGAGAGATATACCAGGAGAGGACGCACTGTGTACTGAGAGATATACCAGGAGAGGGACGCTCGGTGTATTGAGATATACCAGAGAGGACGCACGGTGGATGAGAGATATACCAGGAGAGGACGCACGTGTATTGAGAGATATACCAGGAGAGGACGCACGGTGTATTGAGAGATATACCAGAGGACGCACGGTGTATTGAGAGATATACCAGAGAGGACGCACGGTGTATTGAGATATACCAGGAGAGGACGCACGGTGTATTGGAGAGATATACCAGAGAGGACGCACGGTGTATTGGAGAGATATAACAGGAGAGGACGCACTGTGTACTGAGAGATATACCAGAGAGGACGCTCGGTGTATTGAGAGATATACCAGGAGAGGACGCAGGTGTATTGAGATATACCAGAGGACGCACTGTGTATTGAGAGATATACCAGGAGAGGACGCACTGTGTATTGAGAGATATACCAGGAGAGGACGCACTGTGTATTGAGAGAATACCAGGAGAGACGCACGGTGTATTGAGAGATATACCAGGAGAGGACGCACGGTGGCTGAGAGATATACCAGGAGAGGACGCACTGTGTATGAGAGATATACCAGGAGAGGACGCACGGTGTATTGAGAGATACAGGAGGACGCCGGTGTATTGAGAGATATACCAGGAGAGGACGCACGGTGTACTGAGAGATATACCAGGAGAGGACGCACGGTGTATTGAGAGATATACCAGGAGAGGACGCACTGTGTACTGAGAGATATACCAGGAGAGGACGCACGGTGTATTGAGAGATATAAGAGAGGACGCACGGTGTATTGAGAGATATACCAGGAGAGGACGCACGGTGTATTGAGAGATATACCAGGAGAGGAGACTGTGTACTGAGATATACCAGGAGAGGACGCACGGTGTATTGAGAGATATACCAGGAGAGGACGCACGGTGTATTGGTGGAGTTGAGACGGATCCTTAATGGAGAGGTGACCTGTGTTGTATGGGGAAGTCTATCTATTTATCTATCTATCTATCTATCTATCTATCTATCTATCTATCTGTCTGTCTATTTATCTATCTATCTATATATCTATCTATCTATCTATCTATCTATCTATCTATTTATCTATCTCTATCTATCTATTTATCTTTCTATCTTTCTATCTATCTATCTATCGTCTAAAACAAAAAGAGAGAGAGAGAGAGAGAGGTTATATACCTTCTTTTGGTGACTTACAACTTATCCTAATCTCTCTCTCTCTCGTCTGGATTCTCTTTCTTTCAGCTTACATTTTTTAAATCACCAGCCTCACAATTTTCATTCATGATTTACGGGAAGGGTGGAGGCTGTTGGAGGTGGAGGCTGTTGGAGTGGTGGAGTCTGTTGGAGTGGTGGAGGCTGTTGGAGTGGTGGAGGCTGTTGAGTGGTGGAGGCTGTTGGAGTGGTGGAGGCTGTTGGAGGGTGGAGGCTGTTGGAGGGTGGAGGCTGTTGGAGTGGTGGAGGCTGTTGGAGTGGTGGAGCTGTTGGAGTGGTGGAGGCCGTTGAGTGGTGGGAGGCCGTTGGAGGGTGGAGGCTGTTGGAGGGGGAGGCTGTTGGAGTGGTGGAGGCTGTTGGAGTGGTGGAGGCCGTTGGAGTGGGAGGCTGTTGGAGTGGTGGAGGCTGTTGGAGTGGTGGAGGCTGTTGGAGTGGTGGAGGCTGGAAGGAGGGGTGGAGGCTGTTGGAGTGGTGGAGGCTGTTGGAGTGGTGGAGGCTGTTGGAGTGGTGGGAGGCTGTTGGAGGGTGGAGGCGAAGGAGGGGTGGGAGGCCGTTGGAGTGGTGGAGGCTGTTGGAGTGGTGGAGGTTGATGGAGTGGTGGAGGCTGTTGGAGGGGTGGAGGCCGTTGGAGTGGTGGAGGCTGTTGGAGTGGTGGAGGTTGATGGAGTGGTGGAGGCTGTTAGGTGGTGGAGGTTGATGAGTGGTGGAGGCTGTTGAGTGGTGGAGGCCGCTGGAGGGGAGGCTGGAGTGGTGGAGGTTAATGGAGTGGTGGAGGCTGTTGGAGTGGTGGAGGCTGAAGGAGGGGTGGAGGCCGTTGGAGTGGTGGAGGCTGTTGGAGGGGTGAAGGCTGTTGGAGTGGTGGAGCCTGTTGGAGTGGTGGAGGTTGATGGAGTGGTGGAGGCTGCTGGAGGGGTGAAGGCTGTTGGAGTGGTGGAGGCCTGGAGTGGTGGAGGCTGTTGGAGTGGTGGAGGTTGATGGAGTGGTGGAGGCTGAAGGAGGTGGAGGCTGTTGGAGGGCTGTGAGGAGGTTGATGAGTGTGGGCTGTGGAGGGTGAAGACTGTGGAGCGGTGGAGGCTGTTGAGTGGTGGAGGCTGTTGGAGCGGTGGAGGCTGTTGGAGTGGTGGAGGTTGATGGAGTGGTGGAGGCTGTTGGAGTGGTGAAGACTGTTGAGCGGTGGAGGCTGTTGGAGTGGTGAAGGCTGTTGGAGTGGTGGAGTTTGTTGGTGGTGGAGGCTGTTGGAGTGGTGGAGGTTGATGGAGGGTGGAGGCTGTTGGAGGGTGAAGACTGTTGGAGCGGTGGAGGCTGTTGGAGTGGTGGAGGTTGATGGAGTGGTGGAGGTTGATGGAGTGGTGGAGGCTGAAGGGGTGGAGGCTGTTGGAGGGGTGGGGCCGGTGTGGTGGCTGCTGAGTGGTGGAGGCTGCTGGAGCGGTGGCGGCTGTTGGAGTGGTGGAGCTGTTGAGCGGTGGGAGGCTGTTGGAGTGGTGGAGGTTGATGGAGTGGTGGAGGCTGAAGGAGGTGGAGGCTGTTGGAGGGGTGGAGGTTGATGGAGTGGTGGAGGCTGAATGAGGTGGAGGCTGTTGAGGGTGGAGGTTGATGGAGTGGTGGAGGCTGTTGAGTGGTGAAGACTGTTGGAGCGGTGGAGGCTGTTGGAGTGGTGGAGGCTGTTGGAGCGGTGGAGGCTGTTGGAGTGGTGGAGGTTGATGAGTGGGTGGAGGTTGAAGGAGGTGGAGGCTGTTGAGGGTGGGGCCGGTGTGTGAAGCTGCAGTAGAGGTGGATAAAGGCTGTGGTAGAGGTGGAGGCTGCGGCAGTGGTGGAGGCTGCGGCAGTGGTGGAGGCTGCAGATAGAGCATCTCTTGGATGCAGTGGTGCAGGGCTGCAATCTAGCAACTGCAGGTTTGGAATTATTGAGCAAACTGGCGGAGGTGCGGCCTGGGAGGAAGCGTTTAGGCTGTGGAGAGAGAGAATGTGACAGAGGTGTGACCTGGCATGGCAATCTCTGCTCTCTCACCTAGTTAGAAGTGAATACACACACACATGAAAGAAAGATGTGAGATCAAACGATTTGCTCGTTATTGTTGTTTTGAGTTATGTCATCACACCACTAGTGTGTGTGTGTGTGTGTGTGTGTGTGTGTGTGTGTGTGTGTGTGTGTGTGTGTGTGTGTTGTGTGTGTGTGTGTGTGTGTGTGTGTGTGTGTGTGTGTGTGTGTGTGTGTGTGTGTGTGTGGTGTGTGTATGTGTGTGTGTGTGTGTGTGTGTGTGTGTGTGTGTGTGTGTGTGTGTGTGCGTGTGTGTGTGTGTGGGCACATCTAGTAATCACCTGATGGTTAAGCGTCAGCCACCATTGTTTTCCCGGAGAGGATATGGTAGACGCCTTCACTCCGGCCTACAACATTTTTCTTTGCTTCGTCTTAATTATAGTGATGATGGGACCCTCGACCTGGTTCATCATACTCGTAGGTTTTATTATTTTGTAAGTCGGTTTGTCTCTCATGGTTCGTGTGAGAGAATATGGAAGACACACTTTAGAATATTGCAAATAATACTGCCAGTCTTGTGTTGATTGATTAGAAAAAAATTACAGCTCTCAGTTGCTTTTCTTTATACAAATTTAATGCAGATTATCGTGTTGGTGGCGGTGATGGTGATGGCTATTGTGGCGGTGATGATGGTGTTAGTTGGGGTGGTGGTGGTGGTAGTGATTGTTACACGAATGACCTTCACGTCATTCACCACTACAGAGAACGGATATATGTTCTTCGAAGCTTCGAAGATATGAAAGGAACCAAAAGAGAAGCAATTTGACGGACAAAACTTCGAAGCTTCGAAGAGGTATATGAAACTGGAGTGACTCATTTAGGTGGCATATAGAACTGGAGGCGGGTGAACAGTCCAGTAGACGAGAGAGAGTACTGTAGAACGCTCGTGTCGGTGGGCTGCTCTCCATATTTTAATGGGGATCAGCCCACCCTCACAGGTCACTGATCCACATCGGGGCCTGGGGGGGCGATAAAAAGCAAAAAGAAACAACTGCACCAAACAACACAGAAAGGAACAAAACAGATTAAGTGAAAAACGAAATATATGTTGTGTTGTCAAAGTAGTAGAAACAACTGAGACCCTGCAATTGTGTGAAAATAAAACAGAAAGCATAGATCAGCAACCTGGGGCTTTGTCACAATTTTCGTGATGCCATATAGCAGCAAGGTCTACCATTAGACAACACATTATGCTTCCAATATCTTCCCAGGCGGTAGTACCTCCCTGTTTTATAGCTGCCTACTACCTACAAAAATATGGACGTTGATCAAGTAAGTTTTATGTGATATTTGGGTCTAGATCCTGGCAGAAGAAAAGTTTAGTGCACCAGCCATTACGCTTGGCGACCTTGTAGTATTTACTGTACTGTATTGTGTTGAACTGTGGTGTTAAGAGTATGTATAGATGATGTATATCGTCACATAAGATGATGGATTGATCGTATCTTGTGTTTTTTGTCTTTATATTGAAAAGTATTGAGAATGTTACTTGAACTTTTTATACTCCCGTGTTACAGTGTGGCCAGGGTTAGAAACTGGTGGTAGTGTTGGCTGTTGTGGTGGTGTAGGTGAATGGTGGGAAATGGTGTGGTAGGGTGTAGGTGATGATGGAAGAATGGTGATGGTAGTGGCTTTTGTGGTGGTAATGATGGTGTTAGTGGTGATAGATTGTAGTGGTGTCGATGATGGTGTTAGTGGTAGTGGTACTGTTGTGGTGTTAATGATGGTGTTAGCTGTGGTGTTAGTGGTGGTGATAGTGGTACGTTGTGGTGTTTAATGATGGTGTTAGCTGTGGTGGTGATTGTAGTGGTGTCAATGATGGTGGTGGTGGTGGTGTGGTGGCTGCTATGGAGATGATGATGGTGTTAGTGGTGTGTCTGTTGTGGTGGTGATTGTAGTGGTGTCGATGATGGTGTTAGTGGTAGTGGTGGCTGTTGTGGTGGTAATGATGGTGTTAGTTGTGGTGGTGATTGTAGTGGTGTCGATGATGGTGTTAGTGGTGATGTTGGTATGACTGTTGTGGCGATGATGATGGTGTTAGTGGTGATGATGGTAGTGGTGGCTGTTGTGGCGATGATGATGGTGATATTGATGGTAGTGATGACTGTCGTGGCAGTGATGAGAGCGTTACTGGTGACTGTGGGTGATAGTGAGGGTGTTAGTGGTGACTGTAGTGATGATGGTGACGACGCTGGTAATATACGTGTGTAACTTCATGTATTGTAGGTACAGTTATGGTAAGTCTTCAAGCATACACACTAACCACATCACTGTACCCAAACTACAGTAAAAAGGCTTCTCTGTAATGACTGCTGTAACACACCTTAAACAACACAAATCACCTGAAGATTAAGCCCACCAGCCTATTCCACCCTAACGATACCCGGAGAGGTTAGGTTAGGTTAGATTATATGACGTTTTAATTTGGTTAAGTCAGGTTAATTTAACGGTAGGTTAAGTTAGCGTTAGGTTAGGTTAAGGTAGTGTTATATTAGGTTAGCGTTAGGGTTTATGTCAGGGCTAATCTTCAAGTGATGTTTTCTATTTATTGCAACCATTTAAGAGTTAATTGTTTAGGGCGGATGGGCGGACTCTGCCTCATACATGACTCCCTGTGTCTAACATTAGTTATTAGGGTGGCTGGTCCGGCAAATTGGCAGAATGAAAATATAGCCAGGTTGAT
Organism: Homarus americanus; assembly: GCF_018991925.1. Classification (NCBI taxonomy): domain Eukaryota; kingdom Metazoa; phylum Arthropoda; class Malacostraca; order Decapoda; family Nephropidae; genus Homarus; species Homarus americanus. The sequence continues at coordinate 11,836 of NW_024721991.1, read as the reverse complement.
ATTTTGTTTCGTGTTTCGTGGTATTTTTTATTTTCCCTCTGAAAGTTGTGATTTTTTAATGTTTTATTCTGAAAGTTGTGATTTTTTATATTTTTTATTCTGAAAGTTTTGATTTTGTACTTTTTTTATTCTGAAAGTTGTGATTTTTTTTGAAGTTGTGATTTTTTTATTCTGAAAGTTGTGAATTTTTGAAGTTGTGATTTTTATTCTGAAAGTTTTGATTTTTTATTTTTTTTTATTCTGAAAGTTGTGATTTTTTTATTGTTAGTTGTGATTTTTAATTGTTTTAGCCTGAAAGTTGTGAATTTTTATATTTTTTTGAAAATTGTGAATTCTTATATTTTATTCTAAAAGTTCTGTTTTTTTTTACACTGGAAGTTTTTATTTTTATTTTTAAATTGAAAGTTATGAACTGCTTCATTTTTACTCTGAACGTTGTGATTTTTTTTACTTTATTCTAATGATAATTTTTATTTTTTATCTGAAAGTGCTGAATTGTGTATTTTTATCTGAAAGTTATGGATTACTTCATTTCTTACTCTGAAAGTTGTGATTCTTGTATTGGTGTTGTAAACGGAGATTTTCTTTCCCCAGACTTTTAAGTATAAAAGGTACAAGGATAGGCTCTGTACTTCGTAGAGAATATTCCATAACAGTTGTGATTATTCAATATGAGTTGTGAATATTCAATAACAGTTGTGAATATTCAATAAGAGTCGGGTAAAAATTGTAGGAGTTTTAAGGCATTGTACAAATTACACTGTTGGTTGAAATGTCAAGGTGAAGGTGTGTGTGTATGTGTTGGGATGGACCTGAGAGGGTGAGAGGTATGAGTCAGAGGAAGAGGATGGAGAGAAGGAGAGACAGGAAAGAGGAGGGGGGGTACTTACATTCTCCCCCCGCTTCTGCACACCTTTCCTCCACTCCCTTCCCATGATGACACCCCTCCCTCCTCCTCCCATGACACACCTCCCTTCTTCCATGACACCTCCTCCCATGACACCTCCCTTCTTCCCATGACACTCCTCCCTCTCCCATGACACCTCCCTCCTCCCCATGACACCTCTTCTTCCCATGACACCTCCCTTCTCTCCCATGACACCTCCTTTCTTCTCCCATGACACCCCTCCCTCCCCCATGACACCCCCTCCCTCCTCCCATGACACCCCCTCCCTCCTCCTGACACCTCCCTCTCCCCATGACACCTCCCTTCTTCCCATGACACCTCCTCCTCCCATGACACACCTCCCTTCCCATGACACCCTCCCTCCCTCCCCATGACACCTCCCTCCTCCCATGACACCTCCCCTTCTTCCCATGACACCTCCTCCTCCCATGACACCTCCCTTCCCATGACACCCCCTTCCCATGACCCCCTCCCTCCCCATGACACCTCCCATGACACCTCCCCTCCTCCCATGACACACCCCTCCCTTCCTCCCATGACACCCCCTCCTCCATGACACCTCTCCTCTTTCCCATGACACCTCTCCTCCCCATGACACGACTTTCATTAGGTCCCCAGACACCCTTGACTGCCGCCCAGGCCTGCAGGGATTCATTAGCAGTATGACTACGTGCGCTGGTACCCCCCCCTCCCCCTCCCCCTCTCCATTGCCTCCACTCTTCTCTTTCTCATCTTTCTTTCCATCTCCACCCTTTACCCTTCTTTCAACCTTATCTACCTTCTTCACATCCATCTCTCTTCCACCTCCCCTTTCTTTCTACACTCTCCATTCCCCTTTTCTCATTCATCCCATTCCCTCACTTCTTACCCTTCTCCTCCGTTCCCCTTACCTCCTACCCTTTTCCCCTTCCTATCTCCTACCCTTCCCCCCTCTCCTTCAACAAAACCCTTCCCATCCCCTCTGCCCTCACTTTCACCCCTCACTCCACTCTGCCATGTATAGCACTTTGTTAACGCTGACTCACCTAGGGAGAGGGAGGAGGCGGGGGGGGGGGAAATGTGGAGATGAGCAATGCGGTGATGTCTTCAAGGTGTGCTGTTTATATAAATACGGGTTGCGTTATTGTGGGGCCTTAACACGGGGTTATGATGATGGTGTTTGTGATTCGAGAGAGAGAGAGACAGAGATAAGATAATACGTTTTATTTAGAATGTGTAATGATTTAAGTATTGGTCATTGGATATTTTTGGATCACGTGAAGATTAAATTAGGTTTATGTTAGTGTGTTTAATCATCAGGTGATATAAGCTGGAGTGCCTTATCTTCACGTGATTTAATCTTTCATATATGTTTTTAGTGTTTATTCAATATACTGTTCTCGTGTTTAAGATGTTTATTTCTCCGGCTTTTTGTTAATCTGTATTATTTTTAGTAATTTATATTTATTGTATTAATCTATAAATCTTATTATTAATCTGTAAAGCCTTTTCTTAATTTGTAAATATTTTTCTTTAACTGTAAATCTGTTTATTAATGTGTAAATCTGTTTATTAATGTGTAAATCTGTTTATTAATGTGTAAATACTATTATTAATCTGTAAATCATTTCATTAACGTGTAACTCTCTTGTGTTTCAGGTGAGTACATGTTACCTGTCTGGGTTTTAACAGCGAGTCCTAATGTTGCCGAGGGCGGTGAGTACGTGTTTATATAGAGTGTATGGCGTCTCTCTGATAACTAACCGAGTCCAGGCAAGAGAAAGAGAGCGTGGAGAGAGATACATGTAATACGAGAGAGAGAGAGAGAGAGAGAGAGAGAGAGAGGTGTAGGGGGGAACTGGAGTACCTGAGATTTACCTGTGATAACTGCAGCAGATGTTGAATGATAAAAACCCTATTATCTTAAAGTCCTATAAATTGTCATACACATTCAGGTTAGGTTACGTTAGGTTTTGCTAGGCTAAGTTAACCTTGGCTAGAATATGGCACCTTAAGTTACAAACGGTCTGACTAGGTTAGCTATAAGTTAGGTTAGGTTTGGCAAGGATAGATTTGCTAGTTTAGTTTTAAGTTAGTTTAGTTTTAAGTTATTGAAAATGTTATTGAAGAACCAAGTCAGCATCAGGCACCAGCTGCATCCTTGTATACAGGCAGCCGGCAGGTGACACAGAGCTGGAAATGTACACACTGGCAGGGGGCTGGCGTGTGCATCAGGTGTACCAGCGTAGAAAAATAGTGCTGGCTGGGAGGGAGGTGCTCTCTCTTCCCCCAAAGGTGTAATATATCTGTTTTTGTTCGTTGCGTCTGTCTATCTTTTCACACACTTTTCAATATTTTCTTGTCACTCTTCTTCACTCCCTCTTTTATATATTTTCACTGTCTACTTATCATAGCTGTCTGTTATGTCTGTCTTTCTTTTGATTTTCTCTCAATATTTCAATTGTGTCTGTCTGTCTGTCAACTTCCTTGGTACCATTATAACTTCAACAAACCGCAAGGAAATTATTCATGTCTGGAGGAAAGTTGTTGAGGAACCCAAGTTGGTGCCTCAGTTAATGCCCAAGTTGGCTTGTCATAATGCCCAAGATAGCTCGTCGATAATGCCCAAGATAGCTCATCGTTAATGCCCAAGATAGCTCGTCAGTTAATGCCCAAAATAGATCGCCAGTTAATGCCCAAGATAGCTCGTCAGTTAATGCCCAAGATAGCTCGTCAGTTAATGCCCAAGATAGCTCGTCAGTTAATGCCCAAGATAGCTCGTCGTTAATGCCCAAGATAGCTCGTCAGTTAATTCCCAAGATAGTCGTCAGTTAATGCCCAAGATAGCTTGTCAGTTAATGCCCAAGATAGCTCGTCAGTTAATGCCCAAGTTAGCTCGTAAGTTATTGCCAGATATCTCGTCAGTTAATGCCCAAGATAGCTCATCAGTTAATGCCCAAGATAGCTCGTCAGTTAATGCCCAAGATAGCTCGTCAGTTAATGCCCAAGATAGCTCGTCAGTTAATGCCCAAGATAGCTCGTCAGTTAATGCCCAAGATAGCCTGCAGTTAATGCCCAAGTTAGCTCGTAAGTTATTGCCCAAGATATCTGTCAGTTATGCCCAAGATAGCTCGTCAGTTAATGCCCAAGGTGGCTCGTCACTTAATGCCCAATGTGGCTCTGTCGTTAATGCCCAAGATAGCTCGTCAGTTAATGCCCAAGATAGCTCGTTGGTTAATGCCCAAGATAGCTCGTCAGTTAATGCCCAAGATAGCTCGTTGGTTAATACCCAAGATAGCTCGTCAGTTAACGCACAAGATAGCTCGTCAGTTAATGCCCAAGATAGCTCGTCAGTTAATCCAAAGTAGCTCGTCACTTAATGCCCAAAGTGGCTCGTCAGTTAATGCCCAAGATAGCTCGTCAATTAATACCCAAGATAGCTCGTCAGTTAATGCCCAAGATAGCTTCGTCAGTTAATGCCCAAGATAGCTCGTCAGTTAATGCCCAAGATAGCTCGTCAGTTAATGCCCAAGATAGCTCGTCAGTTAATGCCCAAGATAGCTCGTCAGTTAATGCCCAAGATAGCTCGTCAGTTAATGCCGGTTCTTGAAGGAGGTTAAGAGTCGCCGCACGTGTCTGGACTTGAGAGCACCATTGACACTTTCATTAAACTCTGGCCAAGTCATCGCGTCTCTTGTAACTTTATAACCCAGAAGATCTGAGAAGACTTCCATTCACCTCCTGAGTAGTAGTGTGTGTGTGTGTGTGTGTGTGTGAAGGTCCCTCCACCTGACAATGGTACACCGGGAGTGGACTTGGTGCACTGTATCAATAACATAGCTACCTTGATATATATGTCTCTCTCATTTAACCTAAGGCACCCATGTACAGCTGGGTAGAGTGCCCCAAGATCAAATCAGACACAAAACCGTATTTATTATTAGTATACATGTACTATACGTGTAGGGGAGGGGTTGGATCTATCTATATATAGTATGAGTGTATGTATGTATGGATATGAATTATTATGTATTAGTATATATGACAAAAATTGAATAAAAAAAAAGTTTGAGTTGGTGCACTGTTTTGGGTCAACATATCGTAAGGTTGACTTAATACTTCAGTAAATTGGTAGAGGGGAGGAAGGAGGCCCACACCTCCTCCCTCCTCCTCCTACCTTCATTCTCTGCCTCTCTGGTCATGAGGAAGCCAGGAATTTTTCACCACTAGAGGGGTATGAGGGACCTGTTTCTGTGCCTTATTTCTTTCCTTCCTTCACTTGTCCTTCGGTTCTTCCTTCATTTATCTCTTTACTTTCCTTCCTATTTTCGTCCTTCACCTGTTTTCCCCTTTCTTACGTCTTTCATTCTCTCTTTTTTCTACTTTCTACTCCATAACCTCTTTTCCTCTTCTATCTTTCTCTTCCTCTACCTATCACCTCTTTTCTTAATCTTCCACTACCCCTTCTCTCTTCCCTTTCTCCTCCAGTATCTCTCTTATCTTCCTATCTTTCTCCTCCACTATCCCTACCCTCTTCCTTCTCCACTACCTCTCCCATCCTCTCTTTCTCTTCCACTACCCCTTTTCCCTCTTCTTTTTCTCTTCCACAACATCTTTGGTCTCTCATTTTCCATTTCCCCTCCACTACCCTTCCACCCCACTCATCACTTTTTTCCGCCCATTGGTCCCACTACCCCCTCACCTCCTGTTTGCCAGGTGTTCTCTCCTCCTTCACGGGTCACAGAGAACCGCCTCAACGTGCAAGTCAAGGAATTATTTTATATATTAAGTTGTCCTCTAATTATTTTTAATTATACGAGTAGTTTGTAAAACACACACACACACACACACAACACTGGTAGAGAGAGAGAGGGTGGAGGTGTGTGTGAAGGTGTGTGTATCACGGTGATGGTTGACGACGTATGCAAATTGAATATCAATTTACCAATTTTACAGGTCGCTGGTCGCGTCATGCGGCACCTCATTCAATAAGTTAGCCATCTATAACCTGTCATATCTCCATAATGCTCGAAGTTTGATGCATGTTTGAAGTTTGTATCATTTTGAGTAATAAACCCAGTTATTAGTTCCTTTGCGAACGCTTTACCGTCATGGAGCATCTCGCTGACTAGTGGCGAGGAGAGTGTAAGGTTGTGTTGCTTATGAGGTTGTTAGTGAGTGTTACACAAGAGGAGCTAACACACCGTCATGATGATCCGTGATTCCAGCGCCCTTCTAAATAACAATACGATCAAATTTATCGTGACAGTAATGTCTCAGTGCAACTATGACGCCAGTTTTAGGTGTTCTATTTAAGTCTTTTATGAACTGAGCCAGTTAGACGGACTCTTACATCCTCAGTTGAGGGTGAGAGTTACTGTGCGATCCTTGAGAATGTTCCCGGGACCAGTGACCTCCTGGCACACAAATTACGGTACTTTGAATTATACTAATTTTCTTATTATAGGAGACAACGATTAGAAAATTCCCATGAGATACTTTTTTATTTATTTTATTTTTTTGTTTAGATCCTGTGGCAAGAATTTTCGCCCTGGTGGGTTTTGAACGGCAAGTGGTGGGACATGTGAGGGACGGGAATATTCCTGCAGAAATTCCTTTATGGTTACTAGGAAGTACAAATCTCCCCCATATTATTGGCCACATATTCAGGTGTGTAATGCGAGTCACATTCAAGTGATTTATCCCTCACACGATACGATTTTTTGTGATGGAGAAGAAAGAATTATCAAGGAAAATTAAGTGAAAGGAGAGGGTGTACAGCAATCATCCCAGATGGCAGCCGTCGCCACCCACGACAAATTGAGTAGACTGAATGTGCGGTGGTTTACCAGCAACTGTTTCTTTGTGAGAAACGGTATAGTATAGTGCATATAATGTGTGTGTGTGTGTGTGTGTGTGCGTGCAATAATAATAATAATATGATAATAATAAAAAATAACGGTTTATTGAAAGAGCATGGCAACTGAAGGTTGAAAATATACAGCTACATAATTGGGCAATGGGCACTTGGTTGACAAATAATATACAAGTAACATAAGTGATACAAATATGATATATAATAACTAGGTGGGAAGAAGGTCATACTACAGGGAATTTGAACATAGAACCAGTGCAAAAGTAAGATTAGCTGGGAGTGAACACACGCATTAACTACGAGTTGTTGATAATTGTACAATGGTTGGGACTGGGCTGTAATAGCTATCAAAACGTGCTCGTATGGGCTGGGTGCGGTTGTAGTGTTGATCAGCAATTCGCGGACGAGGATTCCCGGTGGAAGGAGACGGTGTCGAGGATGGTGCAGAACCTTTCCCAAATTTGTAGAGGAGGTCGTGGTGATGGTCAGAGAGAACCGAGAGGGTCAGTGTTGAGCGCTTCTTGATATGTGGAGTAGGAGGGGGAGAGAATAAACTTGCATGGCCTCTTCTGCACTTTTTGTAGGTGTACAGTACGTGTTTCCGTACGTGTGTGAAGTATTAATCCTGGATATAATTATTGATAGACAGGAACTCTCAGATGATTTATGAAGGGAAGATGACCCAAATTCTCTTTACTTTTGCCATTAACTGAAAAAATCCCAACATACGAGTACACTGTGTCCAGCTTCTCTCCTTCACCACTGTCATTCAGACGTTACCTGGAGGCTGCAGCAGGTGGTCAGGGGAAGGTCATCACAGCGAGTCTTCAACAACCTTTCCTGGAGCCCGATGACCAACAGTGAGTCACGCTGCTCTTGTTGACGGTGAGTCACGCTGCTTCTTTGTTGACAGTGGATCACCAACAGTAGGTCACGCTGCCTCCTGTTGGTGATGGATCACCAACAGTGAGTCACGCTGCCTCCTGTTGACGCTGGATCACCAACAGTGAGTCATGCTGCCTTGTTGGTGATGGATCACCAACAGTGAGTCACGCTGCTCTCTTGTTGACAGAGTCACGCTGCTTCTTTGTTGACAGTGGCTCACCAACAGTAGGTCGCTGCCTCCTGTTGACGCTGGATCACCAACAGTGAGTCATGCTGCCTCCTGTTGGTGATGGATCAACAGTGAGTCACGCTGCCTCTTGTTGACGGTGAGTCACGCTGCTTCTTTGTTGACAGTGGATCACCAACAGTAGGTCACGCTGCCTCCTGTTGGTGATGGATCACCAACAGTGAGTCATCTGCCTCCTGTTGGTGCTGGATCACCAACAGTGAGTCATGCTGCCTCCTGTTGGTGGATCACACCACAAACAAGAGTCAGAGTTGTCAACACAAGTTAGGAATATCGTCTGTATGGACACAGGTAAACAAACTTACACAACCACACATTTATTACTTCCTAAACTGACATGACAGCTGTTGCCTGACAGATACCGGTGTAATTAGATATTATTATTTTTTTATTCTCGCCAATGATTCTGTCAAAGGCGATTAGTATAAAAAATATCAGTGATTTCATGAATTTCGTAATATTTTAGAAAGGAAATTTTACAGCAGCGTTCATCCTATTCACTAAGGCCCTCCCACGTGTTGGTGTGTATAGCTTACTGATGCTTAGTATGGCTTTGATAAGTTAAATGACATGATGAAAAAATGGCCGATAAAGTCGAGCTTAGAGCACCACATCACACGGAATATTGAGAACCTTTATCTAGTCTGGTCAACAATTTTTTTCTCAATCGTTATGGTTGAGGGCGGGCACCTGGTCCCTAGAATAAATTTTCCTTATGAGCCTATAGTCTTTTTTGCTGGCTTGAGGCCTTTAGTAGCTTTTAGATTATGTTTATTCTTGTACTTGATGGACGTGTAGGTTTACAAGTTTTTCTTATAGTTTTTTAAGGTTCATTCGTGATTGCGTGCATGTATGTATGTATGTATGTATGTATGTATGTATGTATGTATGTGTATGTATGTATGTATGTATGTATGTATGTTAGTGGAGAGTGTCTTGATATGTATGAGATCTGTCTGTTTGTCTGTGTCGTTCTCTTCATTGTGTTGTCTTTCAGTTACTCAAGTGATCAAATTTTTTGGGCAATTCTCAATATCCCTCCTAGCCGGTCCCATCTACCCCTTAATCCCGCCTGATCATTCTCTTCCCTAGTCCCTCCAGGAAATCAGATCTCTTTCCCAATCCTTCAGGACCCTCAAATCTTCTCCCTAATCCCTTCAGGAACCCAGATTTCTTTCCCAATCCCTCCCTCCCCCCCTGGGTATATTTCCTGACTTGATAAGGCGGCCTTGGGCACACCCGCCACTAAGGGCCATAGCTCATATTTGGTCTAAAAATAAAAGACAACACCTTCTGACGTCTCTACCTCTGATCATCTCCGTCGATTGGTCGCTGGCGCCGCTGAAACGTGATCACGGTGGCAATCTGGGGGAGTTGTTTGCGAGGCGAGGGGAGGACAGATTCGCCATTGATGAAGAAAATGCGAGGCGAGAGGACATATTCATACAGTATATATATATATTCGCCAACTGAAGAAGAGAAATAGATAGAATTGATGGTTTTGGCGTGTGATTGGTGACCGCCTCGTAGATGGGTTTCTTCGTTGATGGATCTTCTTCATTTTAATTATTGTGCTGATAGCTCTATTATCGTCTTCCTTCACTCACTCACTCACTCCACTCCACTCACTCACTCACTAACTCCACTCACTCACTCACTAACTCCACTCACTCACTCACTAACTCCACTCACCACCACCACTAACTCCACTCACTCACCAACTCCACTCACTAACTCCACTCACCACCACTCACCACTCAATCTCCACCTCACTCACTCACTCACTAACTCCACCTCACTCACTAACTCCACTCACCACTCACCACTCCACTCACCACTCACTGCTGATCAACCCACTTGGCCACTGACTGCCGAATTCGAGATAATTTTTGTCCATGTTCCCAGCCTCTTGTGTGTGTGTGTGTGTGTGTGTTTGTGTGTGTGTGTGTGTGTGTGTGTGTGTGTGTGTGTGTGTGTGTGTGTGTGTGTGTGTGTGTGTGTGTGTGTGTGTGTGTGTGTGTGTGTGTGTGTGTGTGTGTTTTGTGTGTGTGTGTGTGTGTGTGTGTGTGTGTGTGTGTGAGAACAGATTGGCTAATACAGAAAGGATGTTCTTTTAAATTGACTGAGGTAAATTAAATTGCCTGTTTCCTCCTCCTCTTATTATTGTTATTATTATACTATTATTTGCAGTAGTAATAGTCATTATTATTATCAATATTATCATTACTTTTCCTCCTCCTCCTTCTCCCCCTCTAACTCTCCTCTCTTCTCCTCCTCTTCTTCCCCCATCTTCGTTATCTAGTGAAGCTGGACTGCTAACCGAAACTCGTCGGTTAAAACTAACCCTGAGTTGTGTCTTAAGAGATTATTTCCACAGGCAGGTCAGTAATAGTAATTCTCTGGCCACAGTTTTTTTTTCTTTTTTTCTTCCTTACTCATTTATGAAGTTCTCTAGTTTAATTGGTCGCGCCCCCCCTCTTCGCCTCCTTCGCTCTCCCCAAAAAAAAAAATGAGATATGAAACGATGGAATATTCAGGCTCAATTTTTTTCTCAATATTTTAGAACTTTTTTAGAGGTCTTGATTACTGAAAATTAAAAATGTGTATCTTTTTGTTTTATTTTTTGTTTTAGAAAAGCATTTCTTTTTTTTTGTTATTTACGCGGTTTTTCTGAACAGGCCGTATTGGTATAAAGGATTTTTTTTTTCGTTGCTTATTTTTAAAGTTTTGTTAAAGTGATATTGTGATATTTGGTTTAGTGTGCAGGCTTGTGTATTCTTATGGGATTGGTAAAAGAGGCTTGAATTCGCACTAGTTACTGAATATACTGTATGTAGGAATGATTTTAAAACGTAATATACACACACACACACACACACACACACACACGTATAATATAACAGCACATTCAGTTGTTCAAAGCTCTTCCCTGAGGTTGATATAGATGTCACAAATATCTGTCTTGGCGTGTAGTGCGACTTCCCTGTAAGGTTAACACTGAAAACATTGATGACGGCTACCTGTGTATGTGGGAGGGAGGGGGGGAGGGGAGAAGGGAAGGAGGGGGGGAGGAGGAGGAGGAAGGGAAGGAGGGAGGAAGAGGGAATATTGGTGGGGAGGAAGAGTTACAGACGGAGATGAAATGAGACAGATGGACTGGATAAAGATTTAGGTGCAGCGAGACAAAGAGGGGAGAGAGACAGGAGAAGGTTACTAATGGATTAGAGAGAGAGAGAGAGAGAGAGAGAGAGAGAGAGAGAGAGAGAGAGAGAGAGAGAGAGAAATAAACAGACAGACAGACAGAGACAAGAGAGAGAGAGAGAGAGAGAGAGAGAGAGAGAGACAGACAGATACAACCAGAAAGAGAGATAAAAGGAAGAAGAAAAGGAGAGAGAGAGAGAGAGGGAGAGAGAGAGAGGGGGGGAGACAATCAGAGAGAGCGAGAGAGAGAGAGAGAGAGAGAGAGAGAGGGAGAGAGAGAGAGAGAGAGAGAGAGAGTGTTCGATAACTCCCCTGCACTTGAATCATCACTGCGGAAACTCAAGACCTCATCCCCGACGAACCACCCCTCTCTTTTTATTATTTTGTATTATGATGAACTTCCATCGTCGATTGAGACATGAAGGTTGATGAAGCAGTGTTCTTTTTGTCTCGTGTTGACGAAGAAGGGACACACACACACACACACACACACACACCCCTGTCTGTCTGTCTGTCTGTCTGTTTGTGTGTTTGTTTGTCTCTGTCTGTATGTCGAATTGTCTGTTTGGCTGGCTGTTTATATTTTAGCTATGTATATTCATCCGTTTATTCATTCATTTCCATTCATTTGTTCATTTTATCTGTATCTCTCTTGCCCTTACTTTTTGTGTTTTGGATGAACCGAGGAAGAGAGAAAACATAAAGAAACGAGAACGGTGTAAGAGAAACGTAAATAGAAGCA